>NC_086452.1:178395157-178695157 GCF_028390025.1 Pseudophryne corroboree
AATAGTCCCCAAACAGCACATGATGCAAAGAAAAATGAAAGAAAAAAGAGGTGCAAGATGGAATTGTCCTTGGGCCCTCCCACCCTTATGTTGTATAAACAGGACATGCACACTTTAACAAACCCATCATTTCAGCCACAGGGCCTGCCACACGACTGTGACTGAAATGACTGGTTGGTTTGGGCCCCACCAAAAAAGAAGCAATCAATCTCTCCTTGCACAAACTGGCTCTACAGAAGCAAGATGTCCACCTCCTCCTCATCCTCCGATTCCTCACCCCTTTCACTGTGTACATCCCCCTCCTCACAGATTATTAATTCGTCCCCACTGGAATCCACCATCTCAGGCCCCTGTGTACTTTCTGGAGACAATTGCTGGTGAATGTCTCCACGGAGGAATTGATTATATTTAATTGATGAACATCATCTTCTCCATATTTTCTGGAAGTAACCTCGTACGTTATTGCTGACAAGGTGAGCGGCTGCACTAAACACTCTTTCGGAGTACACACTGGAGGGGGGGCAACTTAGGTAAAATAAAGCCAGTTTCTGCAAGGGCCTCCAAATTGCCTCTTTTTCCTGCCAGTATATGTACGGACTGTCTGACGTGCCTATTTGGATGCGGTCACTCATATAATCCTCCACCATTCTTTCAATGGTGACAGAATCATATGCAGTGACAGTAGATGACATGTCAGTAATCGTTGGCAGGTCTTTCAGTCCGGACCAGATGTCAGCACTCGCTCCACACTGCCCTGCATCACCGCCAGCGGGTGGGCTCGGAATTCTTAGCCTTTTCCTCGCAGCCCCAGTTGCGGGAGAATGTGAAGGAGGAGCTGTTGACGGGTCACGTTCTGCTTGACTTGACAAGTGTCTCACCAGCAAAATGTAGTGCTCTGATTTCAACAGATTGACCACCCGTGAATCCTGGTTAAGCGAATTAAGGGCGCCATCCACAAGTCCCACATGCCTAGCGGAATCGCTCTGTTTTAGCTCCTCCTTCAATCTCTCCAGCTTTTTTGCAAAAGCCTGATGAGGGGAATGACCTGACTCAGGCTGGCAGTGTCTGAACTGACTTCACGTGTGGCAAGTTCAAAGGGTTGCAGAACCTTGCACAATGTTGAAATCATTCTCCACTGCGCTTGAGTCAGGTGCATTCCCCCTCCTTTGCCTATATCGTAGGCAGATGTATAGGCTTGAATGGCCTTTTGCTGCTCCTCCATCCTCTGAAGCACATAGAGGGTTGAATTCCACCTCGTTACAACCTCTTGCTTCAGATGATGGCGGGGCAGGTTCAGGAGTGTTTTCTGGTGCTCCAGTCTTCGGCACGCGGTGGCTGAATGCCGAAAGTGGCCCGCAATTCTTCGGGCCACTGACAGCATCTCCTGCATGCCCCTGTCGTTTTTTAAATAATTCTGCACCACCAAATTCAATGTATGTGCAAAACATGGGATATGCTGGAATTTGCCCAGAAGTAATGCACGCACAATATTGGTGGCGTTGTCCGATGTCACAAATCCCTAGGAGAGTCCAATTGGGGTAAGCCATTCTGCGATGATGTTCCTCAGTTTCCGTAAGAGGTTGTCAGTTGTGTGCCTCTTATGGAAAGTGGTGATACAAAGCGTAGCCTGCCTAGGAACGAGTTGGCGTTTGTGAGATGCTGCTACTGGTGCCGCCGCTGCTGTTCTTGCTGCGGGAGGCAATACATCTACCCAGTGGGCTGTCACAGTCATATAGTCCTTAGTCTGCCCTGATCCACTTGTCCACATGTCCGTGGTTAAGTGGACATTGGGTACGACTGCATTTTTTAGGACACTGGTGACTCTTTTTCTGAGATCTGTTTACATTCTCGGTATCGCCTGCCTAGAGAAATGGAATCTAGATGGTATTTGGTACCGGGGACACAGTACCTCAAGCAATTCTCTAGTTTTCTGTGAATTAATGGTGGATACCGGAAACACGTTTAACACCGCCCAGGCTGCCAAGGCCTGAGTTATCCGCTTTGCAGCAGGATGACTGCTGTGATATTTCATCTTCCTCGCAAAGGACTGTTGGGCAGTCAATTGCTTACTGGAAGTAGTACAAGTGGTCTTCCGACTTCCCCTCTGGGATGACGATCGACTCCCAGCTGCAACAACAGCAGCGCCAGCAGCAGTAGGCGTTACACTCAAGGATGCATCGGAGGAATCCCAGGCAGGAGAGGACTCGTACGACTTGACAGTGACATGGCCTGAAGGACTATTGGATTTCCTGTGTAAGTGGGAAATTGACACTGAGGGAGTTGGTGGTGTGGTTTGCAGGAGCTTGGTTACAAGAGGAAGGGATTTAGTAGTCAGTGGACTGCTTCCGCTGTCACCCAAAGTTTTTGAACTTGTCAATGACTTGTGATGAATGCGCTCCAGGTGACGTATAAGTGAGGATGTTTCTAGGTGGTTAACGTCCTTACCCCTACTAATTACAGCTTGACAAAGTGAACACACGGCTTGACAAATGTTGTCCACATTTCTGTTAAAATAATTCCACACCGACGAGGTGATTTTTTTTGTAATTTGACCAGGCATGTCAATGGCCATATTCGTCCCACGGACAACAGGTGTCTCCCCGGGTGCCTGACTTAAACAAACCACCTCACCATCAGAATCCTCCTTGTCAATTTCCTCCCCAGCGCCAGCAACACCCATATCCTCATCCTGGTGTACTTCAATGGTGACATCTTCAATTTGACTATCAGGAACTGGACTGCGGGTTCTTCTTCCAGCACTTGCAGGGGGTGTGCAAATGGTGTAAGGCGCCACCTCTTCCCGTCCTGTATTGGGAAGGTCAGGCATCGCAACCGACACAATTGGACTCTCCTTGGTGATTTAGAAGAACGCACAGTTCTTTGCTGTGCTTTTGCCATTTTAACTCTTTTAAGTTTTCTAGCAGGAGGATGAGTGCTTCCATCCTCATGTGAATCTGAACCACTAGCCAAGAACATAGGACAGGGCCTCAGCCGTTCCTTGCCACTCCGTGTCGTAAATGGCATATTGGCAAGTTTACGCTTCTCATCAGACACTTTTAATTTTGATTTGTGGGTCATTTTACTGAACTTTTGTTTTTTATATTTTACATGCTCTCTACTATGACATTGGGCATCGGCCTTGGCAGACGAAGTTGATGGGATTTCATCGTCTCGGCCATGACTAGTGGCAGCAGCTTCAGCACGAGGTGGAAGTGGATCTTGATCTTTCCCTATTTTACCCTCCACATTTTTGTTCTCCATCTTTTAATGTGTGGAGTTATATGCCAGTAATAAATCAATAGCAATGGCCTACTACTATATATACTGCGCACAAAAACTTAAATGCACCACAGGTATGGATGGATAGTATACCTGACGACACAGAGGTAGGTAGAGCAGTGGCCTACTGTACCGTACTGCTATATATTATATTCTGGTGGTCAGCAAAATTATGCACTGTCCTCCTACTATATATACACCGCACCACAGGGATGGATGGATAGTATACTTGATGACACAGAGGTAGGTAGAGCAGTGGCCTACTATACCGTACTGCTATATATTATATTCTGGTGGGCAGCAAAATTATGCACTGTCCTCCTACTATATATACACCGCACCACTTAATGCACCACAGGGATGGATAGATAGTATACTTGATGACACAGAGGTTAGTAGAGCAGTGGACTACTGTACCGTACTGCTATATATTATATACTGGTGGTCAGCAAAATTCTGCACTGTCCTCCTACTATATATACACTGCACAACAACTAAAATGAACCACAGGTATGGATGGATAGTATACTTGACGACACAGAGGTAGGTAGAGCAGTGGAGTACTGTACCGTACTGCTATACTGGTGGTCACTGGTCAGCAAAATTCTGCACTGTCCTGTCCTCCTATACTACAATGCAGCACAGATATGGAGCCTTTTTCAGGCAGAGAACGTAGATATTTTCAGCACACTCCGCACAGATATTTGCAAGCACACTGAGCACAGATACTTGCAGCACTCTGATCACAGATATTTGCAGCACACTGAAAACAACTGAGAGGACGCTGCACGTCCTCTCCCTATCATCTCCAATGCACGAGTGAAAGTGGCGGCGACGCGCGGCTCCTTATATAGAATACGAATCTCGCGAGAATCCGACAGCGGGATGATGACGTTCGGGCGCGCTCAGGTTAACCGAGCAAGGCGGGAAGATCCGAGTCTGCCTCGGAACCTTGTAAAATGGGTGAAGTTCGGAGGGGTTCGGATTCCGAGGAACCGAACTCGTTCATCTCTAATTGTAATTACTATGTATTGATGTCTGCTGTGGATAGGGTCATGTTCTTGAGCTCTATGCAATGTGACATTCAAGCAATTGTTTTTTTTATTACATTTACATAGATATGAATGTAGGTTTTATTTATCTATGAAAATTGCATCCCAAAATATTTTTTTTCTTGATTAGAAGATTTATAATCAGATTTGCTACTCAGTAATATGTGAATATAACAGGGATAGAGATTACGCCTTAGTTCTAGGAGTCGGGATTTATTCTAATCTCATACTTGCCTACCTGACCCTCTCCATGAGGGAGAAAATGCTCTGTTCCTGGATTTTCCTGGTAATGTATGATTACCATCACCTGTGGTGAGCTAGTTAATTGATAAGAAAGGTGGCAACAGCTTCCCTGCTTTGTGAGACTTAGGGGGGGGGGGGGGGGGGGGAGTAGGAACCAACTTCTTAGTTAGTTTAATGGCTCTGCTTCCGCTGACAGGACACCATTAGCTCCTGAAGGGCACTGAACACAGCCCTGGCTGATGCTCACTCCCACAGCACTGCCACCACCTCCTAACAGAGCCAGAAGTCAGAAGGCTGGTGAGTATTAACCAGAGACCTGCAGAGAGGGGCCCTCCGTTCATTATGGCGGCATAAAGGTACCAGCGCAGCGCGGGACGCTGCACAGAAACATGTCTCTCAGCACAGGTCGCAGGATGCACGCGTGGGGGGGCGTGCTCTGAGGGATATTATAAATCCTTACCTTACACTCAATGGCAAAAATGTACATACATGTGAGCCGCTGATGTTTACCTCCCCCTGCCAGTATAAATATTACTGTGGCTGAACCGCGCAATTACAGGGGGCAGGGCTTCACCTCACAATTGCTTTTAATACTCATTTGGCGCCATTTTCTCCTCACAGAGACGCCGGAGCGCTGATCCTACAGGCTGCTTCTCCTCACACATTGCTGCTACAAGTACCAGGGTGTTATAGAAGGGGAGGGGAGCACATAATTTATTGAAGTCTGTGGGCTTCACATTGGATATAAAGCGCTGTTTTGTTATATATGTATATTCATTGCATGTAATACATATAGGGCGCGTGGTATGGACTGGCAATTTCCTCTGGGTCCCTCTGACAGACATTAGTGTAGGTCTGTCCCCATCAGCTTCCGTGTGTGTGAGTGGTGTGACTGTACACGCGTGTATCATGTCTACAGTAAGTAGTTCCCCAGAGGAACCCATTTTGGAGGCACACCTGTGTGGG
Organism: Pseudophryne corroboree; assembly: GCF_028390025.1. Lineage (NCBI taxonomy): Eukaryota > Metazoa > Chordata > Amphibia > Anura > Myobatrachidae > Pseudophryne > Pseudophryne corroboree. The sequence continues at coordinate 178,400,698 of NC_086452.1, forward strand.
TGAGAAAGCTGTAGAGTAATATGGCTAAACTAGCAAGGAAATTCTCTGAGTCTGAAGAACAGACAAAGCATTGGAGACAGTCTCTGGAAGATGCTTTATTTGCTGATTCACCTACAACATCCAGTCGGGACCCCTCCAGTTCCCAGAAAAGGTCCCTGGCCCAAATTATGCAAAGGGACACTGACACAGATTCTGACACTGATGTCGCCACTGGGGATTTGAGGGGGGTAGATCCCAAACTGGCTAAGAGTATTCAATGTATGATAGTCGCCATAAAAGAGGTGTTGGAATTTCCTGACACAACACCTCCACCTGAGGAAAAAGATTATTTTAAATTAAATAAAAAACAGGTGGTGACTTTTCCTCTGTCTAAGGACTTAAATACCTTTTCTCATACGTCCTAGAGGATGCTGGGATCCATTTCAGTACAATGGGGTATAGACGGTTCCGCAGGAGCTATGGGCACTCTAAGACATTTTTAGGGTGTGAACTGGCTCCTCCCTCTATGCCCCTCCTCCAGACCTCAGTTTAGAAAATGTGCCCAGGCAGACTGGTCGCACTCTAGTGGAGCTCTACTAAGTTTCACTAAAAGACTTTATGTTAGGTTTTTTATTTTCAGGGAGACTGCTGGCAAGTCTCCCTGCTTCGTGGGACTTAGGGGGAAGAAGTAGGAACCAACTTCCTGAATAGTTTCATGGCTCTGCTTCTTGCTGACAGAACACCATTAGCTCCTGAGGGGGTACTGAACACTAGCTGCGGCTATGCGCTCACTCCCACAGCAAGCCGTCACCCCCCTAACAGAGCCAGAAGTCAGAAGATAGGTGAGTGTATTACCGGAGTTCTGCAGAAGAGAGGATCTCCGGTCATCGTGATGGCAAAAGGTACCGCGCAGTGGGCGGGAACGCTGCGCGAGCATGCTATCCATAACACAGGCACTGCAGGGTGCAGGGCACGGGGGGGGGGGGCACCCTGGGCAGTATGAAACCTACTCTAAACTGGCTAAAGGTAGCATATAAGGCCGAGGCACAGTCCTACGCCCCCGTCAGTATAATAAATATTGTGAACATTTCTGAGGAGAAATGCGCCATTACAGGGGGTGGGGCTTCCTCCTCAGTCAGCCGGCACACTGCTCAGCACCATTTTCTCCAGGCAGGCTGCAGAGGAAGAACGCTGGTCCTCCTCTACTTCTGAAGCAAGTATCAGGGTGAAAATAAGACGGCGCAGAGTGTATATTGGTGCTCAATTTATACAATTTGGCAGTGTAAAAGCGCTAAGGGTCTCTGTAGACATTTTATATGCACAGGGATGTTATGCACACCAGTGCCTGCAGGAATGTACTGGTGTCTGAACGGATAGGGATGCAAAACAAATGAACTCACAGACAGACTGGGGAATATGACATTACGTACACAGAAGGTGATAGGGTAACAAAATAAACACAAAGTGAACAGAGAAGCCCAGACGCTAAGAAACTGGGTGTCTCCCTAGTATTAGTAATGCTCAGATGGAAAAAGCAAGATGTTGTGTTTTAATACGTAGAGAACCCGAAATGCTGTTGCTAAGGGCAACAGCAAAACCCTAAAGGGTTACCAACGGGTGTGGCAGTAAACTCCTTGGTCAGAGATGGAATGATAGACACAAGGAGAGTCTCCACAATCCTAGTCCTCACTTGCAGTGCACAGGTTCAGCTTACTGCCACTAAGCTGACACCTGAACACCTTGCACAGTGAGAATGGATTCAGGCAGGCAATTCTGAGAATACAGCCGCAAACTTGCTAAGTTCACAGAGTAGCAAAAGAACCCCAGCAAGTTAAATGACTGACTCCAGTCTTACTGCTAAGTCTGGATAGCAGAGTGTAGTACCAAATCCCAAGGCCTATTTGCAGTAAGCAACAACAAATACAAAGCTACACAGTACTGGCTAACTTTCAGGAACTGACTAACCAACAAAGATTCAGCAGCATCTGCTTAACCTGAGAAGAGGCCTTATATAGCAGGTGCTGTCCACGCCCCACTCAGACCTCACAGACTGTGAGCAAAAAAACCAGCACCGGATCCCCTGCCGTGCACAGAGCCTGCAACCACTGCACAGCAAAAGACCCGAACCGGAGTATCAGCTGCGCTCAGGTTACTCCGCTAGCACTTGTCTCCCGGTTGCCATGACGACGTGGCAGCACAGGGCAGGAGACCCTAACAAGGGGTTTTAGTAACTGGTGCGGAGTTGTGAACTGGCAAGTCATTCTGTGTCCTTCTGACAGATTTTACTGTGGGTCTGTCCCCTTTAAGCCCCGGAGTGTCTGTAGTGTATTTGTGCATGTCTGAGGCAGGGAGCTCTTCCCCTGAGGGAGCCAATTTAGGGACACAGAGTTGTAATGTAGTGGAGCTGCCGGCACACCATGAGCCTGAATGGGTGAAAGAATTACGTGATAGTGTGAATCATATTAGTAAGAGATTGGATAAGTCTGAATCTCATGCAGAAACCTGGAGAAAATCCGTGGAAGATGTGATTTCTAGTAGTTCTGCTTTTTCATCCACAGGGGATCCCTCTGGGTCACATAAAAGGCCATTTGCACAAATAGTACAAACAGATATTCCTATGTCGACACTAGTGATTCCAGGGGAATAGATCCAAAATTAGCAAAAAACATTCAATACATGATTGTGGCTATAAAGGAGGTGTTAGAACTTAGTTACGGAGCCCCCTCCTTTACCACAGGAGAAGGCCTACATTTATAAAGAAAATAAACTTTAATGTAACTTTTCCTCCATCTCATGAGCTGAACAGTTTATTTGAGGGAGTCTGGGCAATCCCTGAAAAGAAGTTTCAGATTCCTAAAAGAATTCAGGTAGCGTACCCTTTCCCTGCAGAGGACAGGAAAAGGTGGGAGTCACCCCCTGTTTTAGACAGTGCTCTGGGACGGTAAACAAAAAAGATGATTCTCCCTGTGCCTGGGGTGGCTTCACTAAAGGAGCCGGCGGACCGCAAGTTAGAGAATACGTTAAAATCTATTTATGTGGCCAATGGGACATTACTCAGGCCTACCATTGCCTGTGCGTGGGTGAGTAATGCTATTGAAAAGTCGTCAGAGAACTTGTCATCAGAAATTGACACAATAGATAGAGACGAGATACTCCTAACTTTAGGTCATATCAAAGACGCTGCTGCTTATATGCTAGAGGCCATGAAAGATATTGGTAACATAGTAACATAGTAACATAGTATCTGAGGTTGAAAAAAAGAATTGTCCATCGAGTTCAACCTATTTGTGGTCTCCTATGCATGATGATTTAACTAAAATTTCTGACTGATGCTGATGTCAGCCTTTGCATTTTATCCCTATTTATAGTAACTATAATGCATGACTATGCACCATACCCCTGGATATCCTTATCCATTAGGAATTTATCTAACCCATTCTTAAAGGTGTTGACAGATTCCGCCATTACAACTCCCTCAGGCAGGGAATTCCAAACATGTATTGTCCTTACCTTGAAAAAGCCTTTACGCCGTATTGTGCGGAATCTCCTCTCCTCTAACCTGAGCGAGTGTCCACGAGTTCTCTGTGTTGATCTAACCAAAAACAGGTCCCGCGCAAGCTCTGTGTATTGTCCCCTTACATATTTGTAGATGTTGATCATATCCCCTCTTAGTCTCCTCTTTTCCAATGTAAACATGCCTAGTCTTTCAAGCCTTTCCTTGTATTCCATCGTCTCCATGCCCTTAATTAGTTTGGTCGCCCTCCTCTGAACCTTTTCTAGCTCCAGGATATCCTTTTTGTAGTACGGTGCCCAGAGTTGTACACGGTATTCAAGGTGTGGCCTCACTAGTGATTTATATGACGGGAGTATAATACTCTCGTCCCTAGCATCAATACCCCGTTTTATGCATGCTAATATCTTATTAGCCTTCTTTGCTGCAGTCCTACTTTGGGTACTACTGCTTAGTTTGCTATCTATGAGGACACCTAAGTCCTTTTCCAGTACAGAATCCCCTAATTTTACCCCATTTAGTAGGTAGGTGTAATTTTTGTTCTTGTTACCACAGTGCATTACCTTACACTTGTCTGTGTTGAAGCGCATTCTCCATTTGGCTGCCCATGCTTCTAATTTAACTAAGTCGTTCTGAAGAGACTCGGCATCCTCCTCTGTATTTATAGCCTTACACAATTTGATATCATCTGCAAAAATTGACACCATGCTCTCTAGACCTTCTGTTAGGTCGTTAATGAAAATATTGAACAATAGCGGTCCTAATACTGAGCCTTGCGGCACACCACTTAGCACTTCAGTCCAAGTTGAAAAAGATCCATTAACCAGAACGCGCTGCTCCCTATTATCTAACCAGTTTTTGACCCAAGTGCATATTGTGCTTCCTAGCCCTGATTCTTGTAGCTTGTAGATAAGTCTCATATTTGGTACAGTATCGAACGCTTTGGCAAAGTCTAAAAAGATTACATCCACGTCTTTACCCTGATCTAGGTTTGCGCTTACTGTTTCATAAAAGCCAAGTAAGTTGGTTTGACAGGATCTGTCCTTCATAAACCCATGTTGACTCCTTTTAATGACCTTATTGACTTCAAGGAACTTCTGAATACTATCTCTTAGAATACCTTCCAATACTTTCCCCACTATAGATGTAAGACTAACTGGTCTATAATTACCTGGTTCAGCTTTACTTCCCTTTTTGAATATAGGCACTACTTCCGCTATACGCCAGTCTTTGGGAACCATACCTGATATGGTCTCTTGGCATCAAAAGCTGCTACCATGGCAATCTCAGCACGGAGGGCGTTGTGGATTCACCAATGGAATGTTGCCGCAGATTCCAAAAGGAATATGGAGGCTCTCCCGTACAAAGGTGAGGCCTTGTTTGGAGATGGGTTAGATGCTTTCGTTTCTGCGGCTACCACAGGTAAGTCCACATTCTTGCCTTATGCTCCTGCACCGGCAAAAAAGACACATCACTCTCAGATGCAGTCCTTTCGGCCTAATTGATACAAAAAGGGTAAAGGTTCCCCTTTCTTTGCGGGTAGAGGAAGGGGAAAAGGAAAAAATAGGATTTTAATACCTACCGGTATATCCTTTTCTCTTATTCCGTAGAGCAGGGGTGGGGAACCTCTGGCCCGCGGGCCGTATAAGGCCCGCAAAGCCGTTTGCTCCGGCCCACCCGCTTCTCTCAGTGAGACACCCCGCCGCTCAGTCCGGTGGCAGCGTGACTCAGCTGTCAGTGTCAGGACAGGTAGGAGAGCGCGGCGGCGATGTGTAGAACTTGAAACCAGCCGCCAGTTCGTGAGCCAATCAGAGCTCGCGGACCGGCAGCCAATCAGGAGCCGCGGCTGCCGGACCGCGAGCTCTGATTGGCTCTCGAACCGGCGGGTGGTTTCAAGTCCTACACGCCGCCGCCCAACATAGCCGCGCTCTCCTCCGTGTCCCTCCGAAAGGAGGGGTAAGCAGCACTGTGGGGACATCTGTATACCTGGCACTGTGGGTGCATCTGTATACATGGCATTGTGGGGGCATCTGTATACCTGGCACTGTGGGGGGCATTTGTACACCTGGCACTGTGGGGGGGCACTTGTACACCTGGCACTGTGAGGGGAATTTGTATACCTGGCACTGTGAGGGGCATTTGTATACCTGGCACTGTGAGGGGCATTTGTATACCTGGCACTGTGGGGGCATCTGTATACCTGGCACTGTGGGGGCATCTGTATACCTGGCACTGTGGGGGGGCATTTGTACACCTGGCACTGTGAGGGGCATTTGTATACCTGGCACTGTGAGGGGCATTTGTATACCTGGCACTGTGGGGACATCTGTATACCTGGCACTGTGGGGGCATCTGTATACCTGGCACTGTGGGGGGGCATTTGTACACCTGGCACTGTGGGGGGGCATTTCTACACCTGGTACTGTGAGGGGCATTTGTATACCTGGCACTGTGAGGGGCATTTGTATACCTGGCACTGTGAGGGGCATTTGTAGACCTGGCACTGTGGGGGCAATTGTGGATCTGGCACTGCACTATTGGGGGCATATGTGTATCACGTCCCATTTTAACTGGACACACCCATTTTTTGGGCACACGCGCCACCGGCGCGCACACACAGTACCTCTAAGGGGCAGACCTACTGGGGGGCAGGGTAATTTTTTAAGTTGAGAATTTTTGTATGGCCCCCGAAGGATTTTATAAACATCCAAATGGCCCTCATTAGAAAAAAGGTTCCCCACCCCTGCCGTAGGTGGATGCTGGGGTAACATCAAGAACCGTGGGGTATAGATGGGATCCGCAGGAAACATGGGCACTTTAAGACTTTCAAAGTGGTGTGACCTGGCTCCTCCCTCTATGCCCCTCCTCCAGACTCCAGTTTAAGGAACTGTGCCCAGGGAGATGGACATTTCGAGGAAAGGATTTATTGTTAAACCACGGTGAGCATCTACCAGCTCACACCTCAAGTATGCCGCAGAACGTGGCATTCAATAGAACCCAAGCCAATGGAATGAAGAATTTGCAGCATATGCTGACACAAAAACCGTAACACAACCCGTGTGTAACCATAGTCAATATCTGCAGATACAGTACGCACCGGGACGGGCGCCCAGCATCCTCTACGGACTAAGAGAAAAGGATTTACCGGTAGGTGTTAAAATCCTATTTTCTCATACGTCCTAGGCGATGCTGGGGTAACATCAAGAACGATGGGGTTATACCAAAGCTCTAGAACGAGCGGGAGAGTTCAGATGACTCTGCAGAACCGATTGACCAAAGTTGAGGTCATCATCGGCCAAGGTGGCAAACCCATAAAGAAATAGCCAAACAGTTTGCTAAACAGCTGCTCGGCTAGGTTGCTATGCAGAGATCCCCCAGTTCACCGGCTCGGATGAGCTCAACTGTCCATCAGAATGGGCCATCACGTATTTCGGTAATGGCAATCATGCCGTGGGATGAGCAAGCTGAATCATACCACAGATCCAATGCGTATTGGTCTGCATGGAAGCAGAGCACCCAATCTTGTTGGGAGCCAACCGGACAACAGAGCCTGTGTTCCTAGATGGAGCCGTCTTGGCGTTTCAGAACTCTGACCTCCTGCAGAGACTTTTGACTCAGCAAAGGTATCAGTAGCCACAGGCACCACAATAGGTTGGTACATGTGGAAGAAAACCACCGTCGGTAGGAAGTGATAACGAGTTTCCAACTCTGCTCACTCTTCATGAGACATCAAATAAAGTCTCCCGTGAGACCAGGTCTCTAAGTCAGACACTCGCCTTGCGCATGCCAAGGCCAACTTGACGACCACTTTCCAAGTGATGAATGTCAACTCCACCTTCTGTAAAGGTACAAACCAATGTGATAGAAGGAACGGCAACACCACGCTAAGATTCCACGGTGCCACCGGGGCACAAATGGAGGTTTCACGAAAGCCTGAACTTCTGGAAAGGAGGACAATTTTTTAAATTTGTACTTTTAATTGATCCCAACTTTAGGCCGTCATCCACACTAGCTTGTAGAAAATGGAGAAACCGTCCTAGCTGAAATTCTTCCATAGAAGGCTTCTTGGATTCACATCAAGACTCATATATTCTCCAAACTCTGTGGTAACGTTTAGACTTTACTCATTTCCTAGACTGAAGAAGTGTGGGAAAGACTTTACTGGGAACACTCTTTAGGGCTAGGAATCCGGCATTCAACCGCCAATCCTTCAAACTCAGCCGCAGTAAAACTTGATACACGCACTGCTTTTGCTGCAACAGATCCTCTCGTAGATGAGGAGGCCCGGGATCTCCTATGAGTAATTCCCGAAGATCTGGATACCAAGCCCTCCTTGGCCAGTCTGGAACAAGGGGAAAAGGGCCCTAATTTGCACACCTTAATTAGGTAGTGAGGTGCTACTCTGCTTGAGACTTAGTAAAGTGTACAAAGAGGAAAAGTAGCAGGTGCACAATCTCACATTAGCTCTACCTGTAGTAACCAGAGGCATTTAGCATATTCCTGGCCAGGGCTATGAGCTTACCCACCGCATCAAGGTAGCCTCTCATTGGGTAAGTCCCTAACACTAACTATGGGGGTTCAGGTCCATAATGGGGGGAATTCTCTGGGGTGCGGGGCTCCCTGTGCCTGCCGTAGCTGGGTGTCCCTGGGGCATCGCAAGTGAACATTATTTCATCACTCCATGGCACTTAGTTTGTTTTATATATATGTAACACTAAGCCAAAAAATATATACATGTATAAAATTTATAAAAAAGGTTTTTTAATATATATGAGAGTAAAACAAGTTATTTTGCAAAAAAGCATAAAAAGCATAAAAACATACAAACATAAAAGTCAGGACCAAGTATTACAAGGATAAGGAGTTTAACTTAACTCAAAAACAGCAAGGGATTAGTGCAGGAAACCCAACGCGTTTCGTCTCATCAGACTTCTTCAAAGGGTAGGGGTAGAAGTCTGATGAGACGAAACGCGTTGGGTTTCCTGCACTAATCCCTTGCTGTTTTTGAGTTAAGTTAAACTCCTTATCCTTGTAATACTTGGTCCTGACTTTTATGTTTGTATGCTTTTATGCTTTTTATGCTTTTTTTGCAAAATAACTTGTTTTACTCTCATATATATTAAAAAACCTTTTTTATAAATTTTATACATGTATATATTTTTTGGCTTTTAAATTTATCATTTTTTAGCAACACTGAGCGCTGAACCCTATCTCTCCATTTTTCCATACGTCCAGCAGTGCGATACCGGCACTGCATACTTAGGGCTCGGCAGACACCTTTAATGAGGTTATGTGTATTTTATTATGGTAATGTTTAAACAATTGTAATCTTATTTTAGATTATTTTACTGAGATCATACTTCACAAGTGGCGCTATACCTCCCCCCTTGTTTATATATGTAACACCTTCACATAATTTTCTTTTACTGCTCACATTATTCACACATGCAGCAACAGCTGCTCCTATCACTTTAACCCTATAATTTTATCACTCCTGCGTTGCCCTGGGGTTGTCTGGCTGGGTGGCTCTGGGGTGTCCTGCCCCCCGGACCTGAACCCCCATAGTTAGTGTTAGGGACTTACCCAATGAGAGGCTACCTTGATGCGGTGGGTAAGCTCATAGCCCTGGCCAGGAATATGCTAAATGCCTATGGTTACTACAGGTAGAGCTAATGTGAGATTGTGCACCTGCTACTTTTCCTCTTTGTACACCAGTCTGGAACAATGAGGATCACCTGAACCTTTGTTCTTCCTATGATCTTTAGCCCTTTTGGAAAGAGTGAAAGCGGAGGGAATACATACACCGACTGAAACACCCATGGTGTCATTAGTGCGTCCACTGCTATTGCTTGGGGTTCTTTCGACCTGGAACCATATCTCTGAAGTTTCTTGTTGAGGCAAGACACCATCATGTCTATTTGAGGAATTCCTCAAAGACTTGTCCCTTCTGCAAAGACCTCTTGAAGCAGACTGCACTCTGCTGAATGAAGATCATGTCTGCCGAGGAAGTCTGCTTCCCAGTATTCCACTGTTGGAACGAACATTTTTGACAGAGCGCTTGTATGTTTTGCCGCCCAGCGGAAAATCCCTCTGGCTTCTGCCATTTTTCCTCCATTTTTCATTTGTAGAAAATCGCTGTAAATGGCCCTTAAATCTAGACCGTTATTGTGGTGACAAGTTTTCTAACTTGACCCTCTTTCTTGGAAGTTTTCCCCCTGTGTAACTGCTTCCCAGCCTCTGAGGCATGCAGCCGTGGTCACTAGGATCCAGGCCTGGATCCCGACCTTGTGCCCTTTAGGAAGTGAGAGCTGTGCAGCCATCACAGGAGTGATATTCTGGTCTTGAAAGCCAGGATTATCCTAGGTGGGAACCGGACCACTTGTCCAACTGGATCAGAACACCCTGGCATGGAACCTGCCAAACGAATGTCCACGTAGACCGCAACCATCTTTTCAAGCCACCGAATGTATTGATGGATTGACACTGTTGTAGGTCCGACCCGACTCTGGATCCACAGAGCCTTTTCCACCGAAAGAAAACCCAAACTATCATTAGTTCTGTATCTAGTGTTATCCCCAAAGCCGACAACCGCGTTGGTGGGACCAACAGGGATGTTTGAAGAACTGTCAGAGAGAATGCAACGTTTGCACCACTGTGTTACTTGAACTCGCCGTAATCAGGAGATCAGCCCAGTATGGAATAAATGTGACTCCTTACTATCCGAGGAGAACCATCATTACCGCCATCACCCTGGTGACATTGGCAATGACAATCCTGAATTGCAAACCTCAGGTAAGCCTAATGCAGAAGAACACCGTAATTAGACCTCCTTTATCCTTTTTCCAGATTGGAAATCACTGCCCTGAGTGACTCCATCTTGGATTTGAATTTCTTTAAGAAGAAATCTAGAAATTTCAGATATAGGACATGTATGACCGAGCCGTCCGGCCTCAGGAGCATGAAGAGGCTTGACTAACAGCTTTTTTCCCATTGAGACAGGGACACCAGGACAATGACCTGATCCTGACCCTTGCATTGCATCGCATACTACCTTCCCGTCCTGAGGAGAGTCGGTAAGGTCGATCTGACAAATCGGCGAGGGGAACTGTCTGGAAACTCCAGTATGCCCACTTAAGAAATTATTCTTAAAAACCATGGGTCCCAGTCCGTTCCAGGACTGACTGAAGAGTTTTTAGACGTGGACCCACCGGCAAGGGCTACCGCAAGAGAGACCCAGCGTCCTGCTGTGGACGTGGCAGAAACAGAGGATGATAACTGGTCCTGTGATCTTGAAGAGGTTGCTGACCTCTTCCCTCTTCTCCTTCCTCAACTTGCAAAGAAAGGGGGGCCTGTACCTATAATGCCGAAATGACTCCATCCTACAATGATGCGTCATCATCCGTTGTTAAGGAACATAGGGCAAGAAAAGGTAGACTTACCAGCGGCATCCACCGAGATCAAACTAACTCGGCCGTCACCAAACCAGGATTTACCTTCATAGGGAAGAAAACTAAATTTTCTTCTCGGAGTCAGCATTAGCATTCCATTGGTGACTCCATCACGGCCTCCTAGCCGAGACCGCCATGGAACTAGCCCACGAACTCCCTTGTAGTCGCTAAGCAGTAAGTTGCAGTGTCCCAGATATGACCCAACTTAAGGAATAGCCCATCTTTCCCCAGGGTATCTACGTCGGATGACAAGGTAACCGACCATTTCTGAATACTACCACTCCCTCATGCGCATGTAATGGCAGGTATAATTTACGCACGCGTGGACACCTAACTAGAATATAACGTAGAAAATAATAAACACTTGGAATCCTCTTGAGGATTTGAAAACATCTTGTCAGGGCTGACCCAGACTTTTTTCCCACAGAGTGCTCAGCACATGAGAAAGGAGGAGCTTTACCTCAGCATTCATCATAAATGTCTATATATATAAATATATATATCCATACACATACACACCTATACATATATCTATATCCATATATATCACATATATATATATATCTCCTTTTGTCAGGACCAGCAGGGTCCCTAGTGACGTTAGTACGTTCTTAATGTGTATGAACACGTACTGAATGCTGTACATTATATTGTGGATCAAAACAGGAAACATTACGGTCGACATAGGAAACAGTATTCGTGTCAACATCAGGGAGTAGTAATTGGGCAAAATAACCATTTTTGCGACCCCGAGGGGTCTGAGGGAAATATATTCTATGAACATGATCCCTTCCATAAATATTACCATGTCTGTGTCTGGGCCAAAGATTTTTGCAATCACATTATCATGCAAAATGTATATATATATTTTTTTTACCCAGTCAGATATTGTTGGTGCCGACATGGTCACCCACACGTCTGTGTCCCCCATATAGTTTTCTCTTGAGAAAAACATACATCTACCGACATGTTGACACTCTTTACATGTACCAAGTACCATCGGGAGTCGGCGGTGCCGACAGGGTAATTCCCACAGCCGTTTGTGGCAGAGCACTCAGCCTCAGACATGCCGACACACGTGTACCAAACACCCACTGACATTACACTTGCTATAAGAGATAGACCCCAGTAAATTCTGTCAGGGAACCACAGTTTTGCAGCTCAACACCTAGCGCCCATTCTGTATATATTGTGCTTTTTCATTAACTTATATTGCACCAATAAACTGTGCCCCTCCCCCCCCCCTCTTTTTAACCCTGTTATGAACAGTAGTGTGTTTTTGGAAGGACCAGCGTCTCTGTGTAGAGAAAATTGCGCTGATGTGAGCTGTGAGGGCTAAGCCCTGCCCCCTTTATTGGCGCGCTTCAGCCCGCTATTTTTTAGAATATAAATATTTTTTAGAATATTTATACTGGCAGGGGTTCGGATTTAGTGCATTGGCCTTTAAAAACCACAATGCCAGTCTTATATGAGGTTTTTCATGCTGCCCAGTGCCCCCCCCCCCCCCTCCACCCCCGTGCCCTGCACCATGTGGTGCCACTGTGTGTGGGAGCATGGCGTGCAGCGCGGCCGCTGTGCGGTACCTCAAAGTCGTCACTGAAGTCTTCTGATCTTCTTCTACTCACCTGTCTTCTGACTTCTGGCTCTGCAAGGGGGTTACGGCGTGATCTGGGAACGAGCATCTAGGCGTACCTAACATTCAAACCCTCAGGAGCTAATGGTATCCTGTAGCCAAAGAAGCAGAGCCTTGAAACTCACAATAGTAGGTCTGCTTCTCTACCCTCAGTTCCACAAAGCAGGGAGAGTGTTGCCAGCAGTTCTCCCTGAAAATAATAAACCTATCAAAAGTCTTTTTCTGAGAAACTCTGGAGAGCGCCTCAGTGTGCATCCAGTCTCACTGGGCACAGATTCTAAACTGGAGTCTGGAAGAGGGGCATAGAGGGAGGAGCCAGGTCACAACACTTTGAAAGTCTTAAAGTGCCCATGTCTCCTGCGGATCCCGTCTATACCCCATAGTTCTTGATGTTACCCCAGCATCCTCTAGGACGTATGAGAAAAGCCCACAGTGTCTCCAGGATCACAGGAGCAGAAATCAACCTCTTCTTCTGCCAAACCTGCAGCTTGACGCTGGGGCTCCCTTACGGGAGTCCGCTCAGGTGGGGGCATGTCTGAAACTTTTCAGTCACTTCTGGGTTCAATCGGGCCTAGACCCGTGGGTCGTACAACTAGTGTTCCAAGGGTACAAACTGGAGATTCAAGACGTCCCCCCCCCATGCCGGTTTTTCAAATCTTCCTTACCAGCTTCTGTCCTGGACAGGGAAGTGGTAGCAAAAAATTGTCAGGATCAGGTCATTGTCCTGGTTCCCTTGTTACAACAAGGAGAGGGGTTCTATTCAAGCCTATGTGTAGTTCCGAAGCTGGACGGCTCGGTCAGACCAATTCTAAACCTGAAAAATCTGAATCTCTACCTGCAAAGGTTCAAATTCAAGATGGAATCTCTGGAGGCAGTGATTTCCAGTCTGGAGGAATGGGAATTCATGGTGTCAGTGGACATAAAAGATGCCTACTTACATGTTCCCATTTATCCTCCGCATCAAGCTTATCTGAGATTCGCAGTGCAGGATTGTCATTACCAGTTTCAGACGTTGCCATTCGGACTCTCCATGGCACCGAGGGTGTTCACCAAGGTGATGGCGGAGATGATGGTCCTCCTTCGACAGCAAGGAGTCAATATAATTTCTTACCTGGACGATCTCCTGATAAAAGCGAGGTCCAGGGAAAAGTTGGTGCAGAACATTGCACTCTCCCTAACAGTACTCCAACATCACGGTTGGATCATAAATTTTCCAAAGTCACAATTGGAACTGACGACAAGATTGTCCTTTCTCGGGATGATACTGGACACAGAAGTACAGAGGGTATTTCTTCCAGTAGAAAAGGCTCTGGAAATCCAGAGAATGGTCAACCAAAATTCTAAAACCAACAAGAGTGTTGATTCATCAATGCATTCGGTTGTTGGGAACGATGGTAGCGGCCTACGAGGCCATACATTTTGGCCGATTCCATGCCAGAGTATTCCAGTGAGACCTATTGGACAAGTGGTCCGGATCCCATTTACACATGCATCAGAGGATAATCCTGTCTTCCAAAGCCAGAATTTTGCTCATGTCGTGGCTACACAGTTCTCACCTCCTAGAGGGACGCAGGTTCGGGATTCAAGACTGGATCCTGGTGACCACAGATGCAAGTCTCCGAGGCTGGGGAGCAGTCACACAAGGGGAAAGCTTCCAAGGAAGATGGTCAAGGCAAGAAACCTGTCTTCACATAAACGTTATGGAGTTGAAAGCCATTTACAACGGCCTTCTACAAGCGGTACATCTTCTTCAAGATCAACCCGTACAGATCCTGTCGGACAACGTAACAGCAGTTGCATACATAAACCGTCAGGGTGGAACGAAAAGCAGAGCGGCAAGGACAGAGGTGTCAAAGATCCTCCTCTGGGCAGAAAGACATGCAAAAGCTCTGTCGGCAATTTTCATTCCGGGCGTGGACAACTGGGAAGCAGACTTCCTCAGCAGACACGATCTCCATCCGGGAGAATAGGGTCTCCACCAAGAAGTCTTCGCAGAGTTGACGGGCCTTTGGAGAATTCCTCAAATAGACATGATGGCGTCTTGTCGCAACAAGAAGCTTCAGAGATAATGTTCCAGGTCAAGAGACCCTCAAGCAATAGCAAAGGATGTACTGGTGACCCCGTTGGTGTTCCGGTCGGTATATGTCTTCCCTCCACTTCCACTGATACCAAAAGTTCTCAAAATCATAAGAAGAACAGGAGTTTGAGCGATCCTCATTGTCCCAGACTGGCCAAGGAGGGCTTGGTATCCAGATATTCAAGAGTTGCTCATAGAAGTTCCTCAGCCTCTGCCTCTCTGCGAGGACCTGCTGCAGCAGGGGCCGTGCGTGTATCAAGACTTACCGTGGCTACGTTTGACGGCATGGCTGTTAAGCGCCAAATCCTAGCCCAAAAGGGAATTCCCAAAGAAGTAATTCCCACTCTTACTCAGGCCAGGAAAGGAGAAACGTCTAAACATTACCACCGTATTTGGAGAAAATATGTGTCTTGGTGTGAAACCAAGAAGGCTCCAATGGAAGAGTTTCAGTTAGGACGTTTTCTCCATTTTCTCCAGGCGGGTGTGGATGCGGGCCTACGATTGGGTTCCATCAAGGTCCAGATTTCGGCCTTGTCCGTTTTCTTTCAGAAACAATTGGCCTCCCTTCCAGAAGTTCAGACTTTCGTGAAAGGGGTTCTGCACATCCAACCTCCATTTGTGCCTCCTGTGGTACCATGGGATATTAACGTGGTGTTGCAGTACCTTAAATCAGACTGGTTTGAACCTCTCCAAGAGGTCGAGTTAAAGTTTCTCACTTGGAAAGTGGTCCTGCTGTTGGCCTTAGCATCTGCAAGGCGGGTGTCTGAGTTAGGGTCCTTGTCTCACAAGAGCCCTTATTTGATCTTCCATGAAGATAGGGCTGAGCTAAGAACTCATCAGCAATTTCTTCCAAAGATGGTTTATTCTTTCCATATAAACCAACCTATTGTGGTGTCAGTGGCTACTGACACCTTCGCTGCTTCAAAGTCTCTGGATGTGGTCAGAGCTTTGAGGATCTATGTCGCAAGAACAGCTCGGATAAGGAAAACAGAGGCTTTGTTTGTCCTGTATGCTCCCAACAAGATTGGGTGTCCTGCTTCTAAGCAGACTACTGTGCGCTGGATCAGAGGTACGATTCAGCACGCTCATTCTACGGCAGGATTGACGATGCCGAATTCGGTGAATGCCCATTCTACTAGGAAGGTGGGCTCATCTTGGGTGGCTGCCTGGGGGGGTCTTTGCATTACAGCTTTGCTGAGCAGCTACTTGGTCAGGGGCAAACACGTTTGCTAAGTTTTACAAGTTTGACACCTTGGCCGATGAGGACCTACAGTTTGGTCAATCGGTGCTGCAGGGTCATCCGCACTCTCCCTCCCGTACTGGAACTTTGGTATAACCCCATGGTACTGTAGTGGACCCCAGCATCCTCTAGGACTTATGAGAAAACAGGATTTTAATACCTACCGGTAAATCCTTTTCTCCTAGTCCGTAGAGGATGCTGGCCACCCAGCCCAGTGCGTACTTTAGCTGCAGTTGTTAATTTTGTTGAAAATGTTTTCAGCACGTTTGCGGTTATGTTTCATGCCTGTTGGCATGTGGTTTGTCGAATGCCATGTTGTGCGGCATGGTTGAGGTGTGAGTTGGTATGAATCTCACCATTAACTTAAAAGTAAATCCTTTCCTCGAAATGTCCGTCTCCCTGGTCACAGTTCCTATACTGAGGTCTGGAGGAGGGGCATAGAGGGAGAAGCCAGTTCACACTCTAAAAAAGTCTTAAAGTGCCCATGGCTCCTGCGGAACTGTCTATACCCCATGGTACTGAAGTGGACCCCAGCATCCTCTATGGACTAGGAGAAAATGATTTATCAGTAGGGATTAAAATCCTGTTTTTTGAGGAATCCTGGGCTAACCCGGAAAATAAATTTGCTATCCCTAAAAGGTTGCGGGTAGCATAACCTTTCCCTGAAGAGTATAGGCGTAAGTGGGAGTCACCCCCAATGATAGACACCTCAGTCTCTAGGTTGTCAAAGAAAATCATTTTACCTGCCCCGGGGTCAGCTTCATTAAAAGAACCTGCTGACCGCAAATTAGAGACGACTGTAGAGTCCATCTATGTTGCTACGGGTACATTACTCAGGCCCACAGTTGCTTCTGCATGGGTAGGTAACGCAGTTGAAAAGTGGGCAGATAACTTGATTGTTAATATTGACACAGTCGATAAAGATGACATGCTGCAAATTCTAGGTCATATCAAAGACTCTGCAGGTTACTTGGTTGAGGCTATGAAGGATGTAGGCTAACTGGGCTCACGGGCCTCTGCTATGGCGATTTCAGCCCTCAGGGCACTCTGGATCCGACAATGGAATGCTGATGCAGAATCCAAAAGAAATATTGAGGCGCTCCCTTACAATGGTGAGGCCCTCTTTGGAGAGAAACTAGATGCCATGATATCAACTACTACATCTGGCAAGTCAGCATTTCTGCCGTGGGCGGCTGCACCAGCTAAAAAAGTATATAATTCTCATACTATGCAGTCCTTTTCGGCCCAACAAGTACAAAAAGGCTAAAACTACCCCTTTTTTCACAGGAAAGTGGAGAGGAAAAGATAGAAAACCTACAACACCCTCAGGCTCCCAGGAGCAGAAGTCAGCAACTACTTCTGCAAAAGCCACAGCATGACGCTGGGGCTCCCCAGCGGGAGTGCGATTGGGTGGGGGCACGTCTACTATTTTTCAGCCACATCTGGCTTCGCTCAGATCTTGATCCTTGGATTTTACAGATAATATCCCAAGGTTACAAGTTGGAATTTCAGGACCTTCCCCATGCCGATTTTTCAAATCAGCCTTGCCAGTTTCTGCTCAAGACCGCACAAATGTCCTGAACACAATACACAAATTATATCAAGACAAAGTAATTGCCTTGGTTCCTGCCGAACAAAGGAACCAAGGCTTTTATTCAAGCCTGTTTGTGGTACCGAAGCCGGATGGCTCGGTCAGACTGATTTTAAACCTAAAATCTCTGAATCTTTTTTTGAAAAGATTCAAATTCAAGATGGAATCCTTGAGAACAGTGATTTCCAGCTTGGAAGAAAATAAATTTCTGGTGTCAGTGGACATCAAGGATGCTTACTTGCATGTCCCCATTTACCCGCCACATCAAGCATACCTGAGGTTTGCGGTTCAGTATTGCCACTACCAATTCCAGACATTACCGTTCGGGCTCTCCACGGCTCCGAGAATATTCACCAAGGTGATGGCGGAGATGAAACAAGGAGTCAAACAAGGAGTCAACATAATTCCATACTTGGACGATCTCATAAAAGCGAGATCTAGGAACAAGCTACTCCAGAACATAGCATTATCCCTGAAGGTGCTTCAACAGCACGGTTGGATCATCAACTTTCCAAAATCCCAGTTGGAACCAACAATTAGATTATCATTTTTGGGAATAATACTGGACACTGAGGTACAGAGAATATTTCTACCGGTGGAAAAGGCTCAGGAGATCCAGAGCATGGTCAAACAACTTTCGCCTGTTGGGGAAAATGGTAGCGGCTTAGGAGGCGCTACAATATGGCCGATTCCATGCCAGGGTCTTCCAGTGGGACCTACTGGACAAGTGGTCAGGGTCGCATCTCCACATGCATCAAAGGATAATCTTGTCAGCAAAAGCCAGAATTTCGCTCCTGTGGTGGCTACAAATTTCTCACCTCCTGGAGGGTCGCAGGTTCGGGATTCAGGCCTGGATCCTGGTGACCACGGATGCAAGGCTCCGAGGATTGGGAGCAGACACGCAAGGAGAAAGCTTCTAAGGAAGATGGTCAAGTAGAGAAACTTGCCTTCACATAAACATTCTGGAGTTGAGAGCTGTGTACAACAGCCTTCATCAAGCGGTACACCTTCTTCAAGGTCGTCCCATACAGATCCAGTCAGACAATGTAACGGAAGTAGCTTACATAAACCGTCAAGGCAGAACAAAAAGCAGGGCAGCAATGGCAGAGGTGACAAAGATACTCCTCTGGACAGAAAGACATGCAAAAGCTCTGTTGGCAACTTTCATTCCGGGAATGGAAAACTGGGAAGCAGACTTCCTCAGCAGACATGATCTCCATCCAGGAGATGGGGCCTCCACCCAGGAGTGTTTGCAGAGGTAGCAAGTCGTTGGGGCGTTCCTCAAGTGGACATGATGGCATCTCGTCTCAACAAGAAGCTTCAGACATATTGTTCCAGGTCGAGAGACCCACAAGCAATAGCAGTGGATGCACTGGTGACCCAGTGGGTGTTTCAGTCGGTGTATCTGTTCCCTCCACTTCCACTTGTTCCAAAGGTTCTCAAGATCATCAGAAGAACAAGAGTTCGAGCGATTCTCATTGCTCCAGACTGGCAAAGGGGGGTCTGGTATCCAGATCTTCAAGAGTTATTACTGGAAGATCCTCGGCCTCTTCCTTTTCGCAAAGACCTGCTTCAGCAGGGGCCGTTAGTTTATCCGGACTTACCGCTGCTGCGTTTGACGGCATGGCTGTAGAGCGCCAGATCCTAGCCCATAAGGGTATTCCCAATGAAGTCATTCCCACACTTATTCTGGCCAGGAAAGGGGTAACGTCCGAACATTACCATCGTATTTGGAGAAAATATGTATCTTGGTGTGAATCCAAGAAGTCTCCTGCAGTGGAGTTTCAATTAGGACGTCTTCTCTTATTTCTACAGGCGGGTGTGGATGCTGGATTGAGATTAGGATCTATCAAGTTTCAGATTTTGGCCGTGTCAATTTTCTTTCAAAAACAATTGGCTGCTCTTCCTGAGGTCCAGACGTTCGTAAAGGGGGTTCTGCGCACCCAACCTCCCTTTGTGCCTCCTGCGGCGCCATGGGATCTTAATGTGGTATTGCAGTTCCTTAAACCGGACTGGTTTGAGCCTCTACAAGACGTAGAGTTGAAGTTTCTCACTTGGAAAGTGGTCATGCTATTGGCCTTGGCCTCAGGCAGACGGGTTTCTGAGGTAGGAGCTCTCTCACACAAGAGCCCTTTCTTAATATTTCATGAAGATAGGGCTGAACTGAGAACACGACCGCACTTTCTTCCGAAGGTTGTGTCTTCTTTTCATATCAACCAGTTTTGGTGCCAGTGGCTTCTGACACCTCAGCCATCTCAAAATCCTTGGATGTCGTCAGAGCGTTGAGGATTTAAGTTGCAAGAACGGCTAGGATAAGGAAAACAGAATCTTTGTTTGTCCTCTATGACCCCAACAACATTGGGGGTCCTGCTTCTAAGCAGACTATTGCATGCTGGATCAGGGGTACCATTCAGCACGCTCACTCCACAGTAGGATTGCCGTTACCGACTTCAGTAAAATCCCACTCTACAAGGAAAGTGGGTTCGTCCTGGGTGGCTGCCCGGGGTGTCTCGGCTTTGCAAATCTGCCGAGCTGCTACTTGGTCAGGTGCAAACACATTTGCTAAGTTTTATAAGTTTGACACCTTGGCTGCTGACGACCTAAGATTTAGTCAGTCAGTTCTGCAGGAACATTAGCACTTTCCTGCCCGTACTGGGAGCTTTGGTACATCCCCATGGAACTAAAATGGACCACAGCATCCTCTAGGACGTAAGAGAAAATAGGATTTTAATTACCTACCTGTAAATCCTTTTCTCGTAGTCTGTAGAGGATGCTGGGCGCCCGCCCAGTGCTAATTTTTCCTGCTGATTACGTTTATCTTTTTGCACATTTTTCATGTGTTCAGATGTTAACAGCTGTTGCTGTTGCGTTATGCATGCTGGATGGCATGACTTATGTTAAAGGCCATGTTAGCCGACATGTTGTTTATGGATGGTGTGAGCTGGTGTGAATCTCGCCACAAGTTTATTAGTAATTCCTCTCTCGAGAGTGTCTGTCTCCTCGGGCATAGTTCCTATACTGAGGTCTGGAGGAGGGGCACAGAGGGAGGAGCCAGTTCAAACTGTTAAAAAGTCTTAAAGTGCCAAAGTCTCCTGCGGAACCGTCTATACCCCATGGTACCAAAATGGACCCCAGCATCCTCTATGGACTACGAGAAAAGGATTTACCGGCAAGTAATTAAAATCCTATTTTTGGTTTGTGAACCGAAGGAAACCCACACAAGTATGGGAAGAATATACAAACTCCACACAGGGCCATGGTGGTAATTGAACCCATGACCTCAGTGCTGTGAGGCAGCAAGGTAAGACACTGACATTATGTCTAATAGAGTTAGATATCAGAAAAATACATGTAATTTTTTTTCTCTTACGCTACTTCATAGCAGCCATTACTTCTGGGATTGTATCCCATTCCTAACTTTAGACAGGGAGTTTTTTTCAATGAATAGGAACTGCCCACTCTGGGTACATAGCACCGCTCCTTCCCATTCCCCATTAGTCTTTTTTTTCTGTGTCCTAGCTTGACAGGGTAGGAGTTTGTTATTTTATGTTCTGGGCTTACCTCTATATTCCCAGCAAATACGCCTCTTTGCAGCCGTGCTGGAAGAGGGTGGCTCCCTGGGGAGTTTTGGCAAAGTGTGCTTGGGGTGGTCAAGTAAGTCCCCGTTTTATCAGCTTAAGGTTTTCTGCCTGCTAAGTGAGGTGACAGGACTCTCACCCTTCCTTACCGCTGCCTGTAACCATCGCCCCGTGCAGATGCCGCTCCGTTAGCCGCATCGCTCTGTGCTCCTGCTTCCATGCTGGGACTGAAAGTAGGGGCTGGCAGCCGGAAGGTCTGTGGAGAGAAGGGGATGTGCGGCTAGCGGGTGGAAGCACTTGGGGAGGTCAGGATGCAGAGGCTGGCGGGCGGAAGTGCTGGATAGCGGCCGTCCCAGTTTTGCTGTGTGGGACGGTCTGCTCAAGCACCCGTCTTTTTCTATGGTATCAGGGATTTTTTTTAAACGAAAGGCGCGGGGGTGTGACTTGGCTGTTGGAGTGATCAGTCACGTTTGAGTTGAGCTCCGGTTCTCCCTGATTATAAATCACTGTATGTCCTGCACTGATTGTCTTTTCTCTCCCCCTGACCGTCTGTGACTTGCCTGAGCTCCCTTGTGAGATCAGGTACATGCCACAGAATCTGGGAGCACGTCCCGGAGCTCCCGTGGATTGTGGCCTACCTGAGACTCCCAGGCCGGGACCTCAATTTCCAGCTTGGTCCACCGGAGCCGCGGCCGCTGCTTCCTGACTGATCCTGCATCTGGCGGTGACCTAGCTGCCGCGGTGCGGGCGCTTCCTCTAGCTCCCTAGCTCTGCTTCTTCTGCTGGGAGCCGGAGGCACACGCTGGGAAGATTTGGCCGGGTGCACAGACGGAACTGCGGGACGCCCTGAGGCCATCTTCATTCCTCCTTTTACAAACAGCGGCGGCAGCAGCTATCATTAGAGCCAAAAAGCTCATAGCAGACCATCGGTGTTCTCCTTCTCCCAAGGCCTCATAGACGGACAGCTGCAATCCTCTTTGTGCTTCACAGGGTGCCAGTGTGCGGCAGCGTTGGAGTCTGATCCTCTGCACGGCGGCCATCTTCCCTCCTCACTCCATCAGGGCACGTGGAATACCATGAGGAGGGATATACAGGAAAATGTTAGTTCTTGTCCTCAGTGCACACAGCACAAAATTCCTCGTCTGCCTCCTGCCGGATTGCTTCGTCCTTTGTCCATTCCAAGGAAACCCTGGACCCATATTTCTATGGACTTCATTACCGAGTTGCCCCACTCCAAAGGTTACAATACCATCTGGGTGATTGTTGACCGTTTTTCAAAGATGGCATACTTTGTTCCGTTGACAGGTCTACCAACAGCTCCCAAACTGGCTCTGCTATTTATCCGGGAGCACTTTCGGTTACATGGTTTACCTCTGGAGGTGGTCTCAGATCGAGGGGTTCAGTTCACCGCCAGATTTTGGAGAGCTCTCTGTTCTGCCTTACAAATTAAACTCAAATTCTCATCTGCCTATCATCCCCAGACAAATGGGCAAACCAAACGAGTCAACCAGGATTTGGAGACTTTTCTCCGCGTTTATCTCTCTCCTTCACAGGACGACTGGGTGGAACTGTTGCCCTGGGCAGAGTTTGCCCAAACGAGTCAACCAGGATTTGTAGACTTTTCTCCGCGTTTATCTCACTCCTTCACAGGACGACTGGGTGGAACTGTTGCCCTGGGCAGAGTTTGCCCATAACCATTTGTTTCATACCTCCACTGGCGAATCTCCGTTCTTCATCAATTACGGGTTCCATCAACGGGTTCCGGAATTACCAATCCTTCCGTCGGAGGAAGTTCCAGCGGTAACCTCCACGTTACAACACTTCAGTCAAATTTGGAGTAGGGTTCATGCTAGTCTCAAGAAATTCTCAATCCGATACAAATTCTTTGCTGACAGGAAACGGCGGGCCGCTCCTCAATATTAAGTTGGCCATAGGGTATGGCTTTCCACCCGCAACCTTTGTCTAAAAGTTCCCACTATGAAGTTTGCTCCAAGGTTCATCTGCCCTTACCCTGTTTTACAAGTCCTGAATCCTGTGGTCTGCAAATTGGGTTTGCCTCCTCAATTTCGTATACCAAATTCTTTCCATGTCTCTCTCCTTTGTCCCCTCATACTAAATCGCTTCCATTCAGAGCCTTCTAGTTCAACCTCAGTAGAGACTGAAACTGGGACAGAATTTGAGATCAAAACTATTCTGGACTCTCGTTACTATCACAAGAATTTACAATATTTGGTGGAATGGAAGGGTTATGGACCTGAAGAAAGAAGTTGGATAAAGGCTTCTGAGGTCACCGCTCCCCGACTAATTTGGATCTTTCATTCCAGACACCCAACTAAACCAGGAAAGTGTTCTGAGGCCACTCCTAGAGGAGGGGGTACTGTCATGCTGCCACGGCCACCGCGCTTGCCCCTCCGGGTGCGCTGGGCATCCTGGCGGCCATCCCCGCTGGTGGTCCCCGGCTCCTGGTGCTGCGTTGGCACTGGTCCTGGCGGATGTCCGGGGGATGGGCGCCGCGGGTGCGCCCGGTGTCCACGGGGGTCCGATGGGCGGGTGACATCATCGGCGCTCTCCGCCATTCGGAGACAAGCGGAAGGTTAAATTCAGACGCCGGGCAGAGCTCCGGCGCCTGAGTATCATCAATTCTGCTGATAGAAGCTGTGATCTCCAGAGCTCCCGCGTTCCTGCGGTTTCCAAGCATCTCCGTGCCTCCAAGCATCTCCGTGCCTCCAATCACTTCCGTGAATCCAAGCACTTCCGTGCCTCCAAGCATCTCTGTGCCTCCAAGCACTTCCGTGCCTCCAAGCATCTCCGTGCCTCCAAGCACCTCTGTACCTCTAAACACCTCTGTACCTCCAAGCACATCGGTGCCTCCAAGCACCTCGGTGCCTCCAAGCGCCTCCGCGCCTCCAAGCACCTCCGCGCCTCCAAGCACCTCAGTGTCTCCAAGCACCTCAGTGTCTCCAAGTGCCTCCGTGCCTCCAAGCACCCATGTACCTCTAAACACCCATGTACCTCCAAGCACCTCGGTGCCTCCAAGCAACTCAGTGCCTCCATGTGCCTCCGTGCCTCCAAGCACCTCAGTGTCTCCAAGCACCTCAGTGTCTCCAAGCACCTCAGCGTCTCCAAGCACCTCAGTGTCTCCAAGCACCCAGTGCACTTTAGCACAGTTTGTGCCTCCAGCACCGGGTATTCTTCACTGATTTATCAGCGTCTTTCAAGTTTTGTCTTTCAGGAGACCTTCAACGTCCACACGTGCCTCCTGTCTGCCGATCTAATCCTGCATGAGGAAAACTTACATTTGGCCATCCCTGCTGCGGCCCAGTTGCGGTTCCTCTTCCCGGTCACCGGAAGAAACCCCGAGTCCACAACACTCCCAAACCAGGTCAGTGATAGTCTTCAGTAGAGGACGGGATGAGACTTCTTCAAAAGTGGAATCTAGGGGGGTCATGGGTCTGGCTCTCCTGATCGCCAACTCCAGCAGGACTGGTCGACAGTTGAGATATAGAGACCTACATGTGCTATGCTTGTTTGCCAAAACCGGCCTTGGTTAGGCTGGTGGTGCCTTGATAAGATATCCTGCTACGAAGTTTGCTATGGATACTGTGTGTGTTGACTAATGTCATTGAGTTATATATTTTTTATTTTTCTGTTTGTCCTTTTTCTCCAGTTTTGATCATTTACGGGTTATTTAGAGTTTTGTTTCAGGAGTTAAGGACGCGCAGCAGGTCTTACCCTGCTATTCCTGCTGTTGCCATTAGGTCAACCTGTTTATTCTAGAACTTAGAGATTCGCTTAAGATAGCATGTGTATGTAAACTTGCATTTATATGCTCTATATGCCGCATGGACATGTGAGTACCGAGATTCACAATTCTCTGTGGTCTGATTGCAGGGAGGTTGGTCACTAACCCCTCTACCTAGTAGTGTGAGGCGCTGGATGTTTTGGTGCCTTACTATGACTCTGTATCTTTACTGGGTCTGTTTCTATCTTTTCTTTCTGTTGTCTTATCTACTTTTTTCCCATTTGTTTCACTTGTGTGTCTTGTCTCCCCTATGATTTTGAATTTGCTATGTCGAAGATCTCAGGTTACGGTATTCTCCTTGGTTACATTTGTCAGTTTAAGTGGTCAATCTGCCTCCCGATTACTCCATTATGGTTACACTAGTGTCACTGAATGTTAAGGGATTGACCTCTCCACAGAAGCGTAAACTGGCTCTGTCCTCCTTTTATAAAATTAAGGCGGATGTTGTCTCAATTCAGGAAACTCACTTTAGGAAATTAGACCCCCCTAGATTTCATGATAACCGATCCCTACCTGTTACATGGCTAATGGCCCCACAAAAAAGGCCGGTGTAGCGATACTGTTCTCCCTGAACTGCTCTTTCACCCTAGAATCACAAATTGTAGACCCTGAAGGCCGGTACCTCATACTATTAGGACCACTTGAAAACACTATGGTCACTTTAGTCTCATGCTATGCTCCGAACTCTGGTCAACTTGCGTTCTGCAAGAAATGATGCTCTCTAGTACAGAAACATGCTAAAGGGGCCGTTATGATTTTGGGGGATTTCAGTCTGGTTGTTGATCCTCTTCTGGATAGATCTCACTCTACTAGATGCACCTTACCCAGGAATCAAAGCACCCCAGATAGGAAGGCTGGCCTCCGCCACCTACTTGGAGAATATGATCTTTATGATGCGTGGAGGACTAAACATCCCACGGTAAGGGACTATACATTTTACTCTCATGTCCATTCCTCGTATTCTAGAATTGACCTTGTTTTAACTAATAAAGAGACATTTCTGACTATTAGGGAAATACTGATATTACCAATGACTTGGTCCGATCATTCCCCACTACTTGTAGTATGGGACCCGGAGGCCTGTAAATTCTCACCAGGGCCCTGGAGATTGTGAAATTTCCTATTTAGTCACTCTGAAGCTTCCCTCGCCATACGACGTTCTATACAGCTTTATTTGGATACTAATAAGCCGGAGGACACCTCGATATTTAATAACTGGTGCTCCCTTAAGGCGGTAGTTCGGGGATCGGCCATTCAAACAGCCTCTCGGCTTAAACATTCTTAACAAACTGAGCGCTTGCTGGCTGAAAGTGAAGTTGCCAAATTGGAATTGACGCATAAAGCTGACCCCCAAAATTAATCTGTTTTTAAGCTTTTGCTAGTCACTAGGGAAAGGGTGAATGTTTTCTCTCTTCGGGACGTGCAACGTAATATTGCACGACTTAACCAGAGATTTTGTGTGCTTGGTAATAAGGTGGGTCGCCTCTTGGCCATGAAATTACGAGTCAGGCGAGCTAGGGCTTATGTTTGTTCCTCCACGAGATCCAGAGTTTCTGACCCCTATGATATTGCGAACACCTTTGCAGAGTATTATTCCCAACTCTATAGTTTACAGTCTGACCCGGCTACCCCCCAGCCCGTGGGGGCTGAAATTCAGTCTTTTCTGAGGAATACCTCTCTCCCGATGCTGGAACATAAAGGAATTGGAAGCGGCTATTGACGATCTTCCGAGAGAAAAAGCCCCTTGCCCTGACGGCTTCCCATCTAACTTCTATAAAACATTTCCAGACAGAGAGCTAACTTACCAGGGAGCCACCCCCAGGATCTCCCATTGGCACTACAAGGAACAGCATGCCTTCCAAATGCTGCTCCCATTCAATGCCTCATGCTCACAAGCAGACAAACAATTTGGAAGCTGCTCAATCATACCTGGAGATAATTATATATCAGGTGCTGGAAGGGGGAGGGGTCATAGACAGACAAACAAAGAGGAGGAAGGGGGGTGCAAATCCCCACCCCCAAATTCCCTTCCGCACACTGAAAATTACCTGTAACCATCCCTGAATCTATCTGGTAATAAAATTCAGAGAATTTGTCACAAATGTTTGCAAACACATGTTTAAGCTGCTGGCCACTTCACGGCTTCTCTGATACAGCAGTCCTAACTACTTAATAGCAGTGCCCACATTGGGCCATGTAATTTGTCACAGTACGCCTCATGATAAAGGTCAATACTAAAACATTTCCAGACAGAGAGCTAACTTACCAGGGAGCCACCCCCAGGATCTCCCATTGGCACTACAAGGAACAGCATGCCTTCCAAATGCTGCTCCCATTCAATGCCTCATGCTCACAAGCAGACAAACAATTTGGAAGCTGCTCAATCATACCTGGAGATAATTATATATCAGGTGCTGGAAGGGGGAGGGGTCATAGACAGACAAACAAAGAGGAGGAAGGGGGGTGCAAATCCCCACCCCCAAATTCCCTTCCGCACACTGAAAATTACCTGTAACCATCCCTGAATCTATCTGGTAATAAAATTCAGAGAATTTGTCACAAATGTTTGCAAACACATGTTTAAGCTGCTGGCCACTTCACGGCTTCTCTGATACAGCAGTCCTAACTACTTAATAGCAGTGCCCACATTGGGCCATGTAATTTGTCACAGTACGCCTCATGATAAAGGTCAATACTAAAACATTTCCAGACAGAGAGCTAACTTACCAGGGAGCCACCCCCAGGATCTCCCATTGGCACTACAAGGAACAGCATGCCTTCCAAATGCTGCTCCCATTCAATGCCTCATGCTCACAAGCAGACAAACAATTTGGAAGCTGCTCAATCATACCTGGAGATAATTATATATCAGGTGCTGGAAGGGGGAGGGGTCATAGACAGACAAACAAAGAGGAGGAAGGGGGGTGCAAATCCCCACCCCCAAATTCCCTTCCGCACACTGAAAATTACCTGTAACCATCCCTGAATCTATCTGGTAATAAAATTCAGAGAATTTGTCACAAATGTTTGCAAACACATGTTTAAGCTGCTGGCCACTTCACGGCTTCTCTGATACAGCAGTCCTAACTACTTAATAGCAGTGCCCACATTGGGCCATGTAATTTGTCACAGTACGCCTCATGATAAAGGTCAATACTAAAACATTTCCAGACAGAGAGCTAACTTACCAGGGAGCCACCCCCAGGATCTCCCATTGGCACTACAAGGAACAGCATGCCTTCCAAATGCTGCTCCCATTCAATGCCTCATGCTCACAAGCAGACAAACAATTTGGAAGCTGCTCAATCATACCTGGAGATAATTATATATCAGGTGCTGGAAGGGGGAGGGGTCATAGACAGACAAACAAAGAGGAGGAAGGGGGGTGCAAATCCCCACCCCCAAATTCCCTTCCGCACACTGAAAATTACCTGTAACCATCCCTGAATCTATCTGGTAATAAAATTCAGAGAATTTGTCACAAATGTTTGCAAACACATGTTTAAGCTGCTGGCCACTTCACGGCTTCTCTGATACAGCAGTCCTAACTACTTAATAGCAGTGCCCACATTGGGCCATGTAATTTGTCACAGTACGCCTCATGATAAAGGTCAATACTAAAACATTTCCAGACAGAGAGCTAACTTACCAGGGAGCCACCCCCAGGATCTCCCATTGGCACTACAAGGAACAGCATGCCTTCCAAATGCTGCTCCCATTCAATGCCTCATGCTCACAAGCAGACAAACAATTTGGAAGCTGCTCAATCATACCTGGAGATAATTATATATCAGGTGCTGGAAGGGGGAGGGGTCATAGACAGACAAACAAAGAGGAGGAAGGGGGGTGCAAATCCCCACCCCCAAATTCCCTTCCGCACACTGAAAATTACCTGTAACCATCCCTGAATCTATCTGGTAATAAAATTCAGAGAATTTGTCACAAATGTTTGCAAACACATGTTTAAGCTGCTGGCCACTTCACGGCTTCTCTGATACAGCAGTCCTAACTACTTAATAGCAGTGCCCACATTGGGCCATGTAATTTGTCACAGTACGCCTCATGATAAAGGTCAATACTAAAACATTTCCAGACAGAGAGCTAACTTACCAGGGAGCCACCCCCAGGATCTCCCATTGGCACTACAAGGAACAGCATGCCTTCCAAATGCTGCTCCCATTCAATGCCTCATGCTCACAAGCAGACAAACAATTTGGAAGCTGCTCAATCATACCTGGAGATAATTATATATCAGGTGCTGGAAGGGGGAGGGGTCATAGACAGACAAACAAAGAGGAGGAAGGGGGGTGCAAATCCCCACCCCCAAATTCCCTTCCGCACACTGAAAATTACCTGTAACCATCCCTGAATCTATCTGGTAATAAAATTCAGAGAATTTGTCACAAATGTTTGCAAACACATGTTTAAGCTGCTGGCCACTTCACGGCTTCTCTGATACAGCAGTCCTAACTACTTAATAGCAGTGCCCACATTGGGCCATGTAATTTGTCACAGTACGCCTCATGATAAAGGTCAATACTAAAACATTTCCAGACAGAGAGCTAACTTACCAGGGAGCCACCCCCAGGATCTCCCATTGGCACTACAAGGAACAGCATGCCTTCCAAATGCTGCTCCCATTCAATGCCTCATGCTCACAAGCAGACAAACAATTTGGAAGCTGCTCAATCATACCTGGAGATAATTATATATCAGGTGCTGGAAGGGGGAGGGGTCATAGACAGACAAACAAAGAGGAGGAAGGGGGGTGCAAATCCCCACCCCCAAATTCCCTTCCGCACACTGAAAATTACCTGTAACCATCCCTGAATCTATCTGGTAATAAAATTCAGAGAATTTGTCACAAATGTTTGCAAACACATGTTTAAGCTGCTGGCCACTTCACGGCTTCTCTGATACAGCAGTCCTAACTACTTAATAGCAGTGCCCACATTGGGCCATGTAATTTGTCACAGTACGCCTCATGATAAAGGTCAATACTAAAACATTTCCAGACAGAGAGCTAACTTACCAGGGAGCCACCCCCAGGATCTCCCATTGGCACTACAAGGAACAGCATGCCTTCCAAATGCTGCTCCCATTCAATGCCTCATGCTCACAAGCAGACAAACAATTTGGAAGCTGCTCAATCATACCTGGAGATAATTATATATCAGGTGCTGGAAGGGGGAGGGGTCATAGACAGACAAACAAAGAGGAGGAAGGGGGGTGCAAATCCCCACCCCCAAATTCCCTTCCGCACACTGAAAATTACCTGTAACCATCCCTGAATCTATCTGGTAATAAAATTCAGAGAATTTGTCACAAATGTTTGCAAACACATGTTTAAGCTGCTGGCCACTTCACGGCTTCTCTGATACAGCAGTCCTAACTACTTAATAGCAGTGCCCACATTGGGCCATGTAATTTGTCACAGTACGCCTCATGATAAAGGTCAATACTAAAACATTTCCAGACAGAGAGCTAACTTACCAGGGAGCCACCCCCAGGATCTCCCATTGGCACTACAAGGAACAGCATGCCTTCCAAATGCTGCTCCCATTCAATGCCTCATGCTCACAAGCAGACAAACAATTTGGAAGCTGCTCAATCATACCTGGAGATAATTATATATCAGGTGCTGCTTGTGAGCATGAGGCATTGAATGGGAGCAGCATTTGGAAGGCATGCTGTTCCTTGTAGTGCCAATGGGAGATCCTGGGGGTGGCTCCCTGGTAAGTTAGCTCTCTGTCTGGAAATGTTTTAGTATTGACCTTTATCATGAGGCGTACTGTGACAAATTACATGGCCCAATGTGGGCACTGCTATTAAGTAGTTAGGACTGCTGTATCAGAGAAGCCGTGAAGTGGCCAGCAGCTTAAACATGTGTTTGCAAACATTTGTGACAAATTCTCTGAATTTTATTACCAGATAGATTCAGGGATGGTTACAGGTAATTTTCAGTGTGCGGAAGGGAATTTGGGGGTGGGGATTTGCACCCCCCTTCCTCCTCTTTGTTTGTCTGTCTATGACCCCTCCCCCTTCCAGCACCTGATATATAATTATCTCCAGGTATGATTGAGCAGCTTCCAAATTGTTTGTCTGCTTGTGAGCATGAGGCATTGAATGGGAGCAGCATTTGGAAGGCATGCTGTTCCTTGTAGTGCCAATGGGAGATCCTGGGGGTGGCTCCCTGGTAAGTTAGCTCTCTGTCTGGAAATGTTTTAGTATTGACCTTTATCATGAGGCGTACTGTGACAAATTACATGGCCCAATGTGGGCACTGCTATTAAGTAGTTAGGACTGCTGTATCAGAGAAGCCGTGAAGTGGCCAGCAGCTTAAACATGTGTTTGCAAACATTTGTGACAAATTCTCTGAATTTTATTACCAGATAGATTCAGGGATGGTTACAGGTAATTTTCAGTGTGCGGAAGGGAATTTGGGGGTGGGGATTTGCACCCCCCTTCCTCCTCTTTGTTTGTCTGTCTATGACCCCTCCCCCTTCCAGCACCTGATATATAATTATCTCCAGGTATGATTGAGCAGCTTCCAAATTGTTTGTCTGCTTGTGAGCATGAGGCATTGAATGGGAGCAGCATTTGGAAGGCATGCTGTTCCTTGTAGTGCCAATGGGAGATCCTGGGGGTGGCTCCCTGGTAAGTTAGCTCTCTGTCTGGAAATGTTTTAGTATTGACCTTTATCATGAGGCGTACTGTGACAAATTACATGGCCCAATGTGGGCACTGCTATTAAGTAGTTAGGACTGCTGTATCAGAGAAGCCGTGAAGTGGCCAGCAGCTTAAACATGTGTTTGCAAACATTTGTGACAAATTCTCTGAATTTTATTACCAGATAGATTCAGGGATGGTTACAGGTAATTTTCAGTGTGCGGAAGGGAATTTGGGGGTGGGGATTTGCACCCCCCTTCCTCCTCTTTGTTTGTCTGTCTATGACCCCTCCCCCTTCCAGCACCTGATATATAATTATCTCCAGGTATGATTGAGCAGCTTCCAAATTGTTTGTCTGCTTGTGAGCATGAGGCATTGAATGGGAGCAGCATTTGGAAGGCATGCTGTTCCTTGTAGTGCCAATGGGAGATCCTGGGGGTGGCTCCCTGGTAAGTTAGCTCTCTGTCTGGAAATGTTTTAGTATTGACCTTTATCATGAGGCGTACTGTGACAAATTACATGGCCCAATGTGGGCACTGCTATTAAGTAGTTAGGACTGCTGTATCAGAGAAGCCGTGAAGTGGCCAGCAGCTTAAACATGTGTTTGCAAACATTTGTGACAAATTCTCTGAATTTTATTACCAGATAGATTCAGGGATGGTTACAGGTAATTTTCAGTGTGCGGAAGGGAATTTGGGGGTGGGGATTTGCACCCCCCTTCCTCCTCTTTGTTTGTCTGTCTATGACCCCTCCCCCTTCCAGCACCTGATATATAATTATCTCCAGGTATGATTGAGCAGCTTCCAAATTGTTTGTCTTCTATAAAACATATAAGGCGGACTTGGCCCCAGTGCTGTTGTCAGCTTTTAATGAGGCATCAGATGTAGGGCGGGTTCCGAGGGAAATGCTCGAAGTGCAAATACTTGCTATTCCTAAACCCGGTAAAACCCCCACATCTGTTCAAAATTACCGTTCGATAGCTCTGTTGAACACAGACATTAAGCTTTTTGCAAAATTTATCGCCAATCGCCTCTGTCCACTACTGCCATCCCTCATAGCTGCTGACTAGGTTGGTTTTGTCCCGGGCAGGCAGGCCCCAAACAACACCCGGAGAGTCTATACCATTATAGAATATTGCAATGCACATAAAACGTCCCTTTTAATTCTTTCGTTGGATGCAGAGAAGGCGTTCGACAGACTCCATTGGGGATATCTGAGGGCTGTTCCGAGTAAGTTTGGATTTATTGGGAGGTTTTTAGATTCTATATTTGCTTTGTATTCCACTCCCTCTGCAAGGGTGTTTGTTAATGGATGTCTGTCGGGGAGATTTGATATATTGAATGGCACTAGACAGGGCTGGCCCCTGTCGCCCCTCATATTTGCCTTAGCTATCGAACCTCTAGCTGAGACCATTAAGGCTGAGAAGGCAATTACGGGTACTGAGATAGGAGGTTTGACTCGCAAGATCAGCTTATTTGCTGATTACATTTTGCTCTGTTTGACCCACCCTGACACCTCCCTCCCCGCCCTCCATCATATCCTGAATCGCTTTACCGCTCCACATTCCACCACGCACTATAGCTTTACTTAAAATCAGACATAGGTATGCATGGGAGATCCATCAAGTATCTGGGTATTCATCTCTCTCTTGATAGCGATTTATATGACTGTACTTATATACCCTTATTAAGCGCATTTGAAGATTTAATTAAAGAATGGTCTTTTCATGAAATCTCCTGGCTAGGACGTATTTCTGCAACCAAAATAATCTTACTCCCTAAACTCTTATACCTGTTTAAGGCTATCCCTCGCAGCTTTCCCAAACCTCTTAATGTATGGGCTAACAAACTAATTTCTCAGTTTATTTGGAAGGGGTCTAGGCCCCGCATTACTAAGCAAGTCTTGATTTTGTCCAAGAATGTCGGAGATGTTGCTTACCCTAATCTTGAGGCGAACCACTCCGCCTGTCTTCTCAGTCAGGCCCAAGACTGGTTTACTATGCACAATCCCAAGCCATGGGTTCTTATTGAACGGTCTTTCTTGGGGTCGCTTGATATAAGTGATCTCTTCTTACTTCCCATCCATAGCGTCCCAAAATGGCAGGGCTCGGGGGAAGCGATTAGAAGTACCTTGAAGCTTTGGCATTCGGTGGTTGCTTCTGATCAGACTATTTCGCTGCCGTCGGCTGACTTACCAGTTAGAACTATTGCTTGTATTATACCTAATCTGGCGCTGGACGCTTGGGTGGATGCTGGGATTGTGCATTTGAAGGACATCTGCTCGGAAGGAGGCTTAGTGACCTTCTCTAGCTTAATAACCCACTGAAATATACCAAAACATTACTTCTTTAAATACTTACAAATACACCACTGGCTTTATTCCTGTGCTGGGGAGATGAGAGGTCCGGTTCCCTTCCCTGCTCCTATATACACTAGGTTATCCTTCCCTGCACATAGAGGTGGGTGTTCAAATTGGTATCAGTACATTGTCCTTTTGACCAAAAGGGGTAAGACTCCTTTGCAGTTGAAATGGGAAAGAGATCTTTCTATTGTTCTTAGAGAGGAGGAGTGGGACACCATTTCCTCGACGTGCTTCAGCGGCTTCATAGTATTTGGACCTCGGTTTCCCAGCTATGCTGGAGAAATTGCGGTTGTGTAGGCAATATTTTACATATCTTCTGTGAGTGCCCGACCCTGAGGCCGCTGTGGCCTGAGGTGTTCTCTCTCATACGAGAGGTGCTGGGTGTGGAGGTGCCTGTGAATCCCATGTTTGCTTTGTTTCATTACTCCACATATGATCTACTACAATCAGACAGATATGTCCTCATATCCACTAAGGCAGCAATCGGACAGATGTGGAAATCGCAGTCAATTCCCTCTATTCACACTATTGTCAATAATACCCACAAGCATTTCTTATTTGAGACGGCAGGAGGAGTGTACTCTATATCGCCTACCTCAGTGCAAAGAAAATGGATGAAATGGAAGGAATTTCGGAAGCGGCGGGGACTTCTCTTGGTTGTTAATGATTCTACTGCTTTGTCGCAATTATACTCCCCACATTCTGGTACTACCTGTTATAACTGACGTTTCACACTTACTTTCCTATACCACTACTTGATTTTGCCATTTCTGGGAACTCAGTTATAGTAGAGCTCTACCTTTGTTTTTCTGTCCCCCTGTGTGTCACGGTCTTGTCTCTCTCCTTCTTTCACTTTCCTATCTGCACTCTTTGTTCTGTTTCTGTTGTGTATTTTATTTGTATGTTACCAAGGTTCGTAATGCACGTTTGGTGAATTGAGCACTTCGTGCAAATTTCTGCTGTATGCTCATTTTCGCTATCTTTTATTGACATTTCATGTAATGTATACTATTGCTATTGATTTTCTGTTTCTGAAAAATGTAATAAAAAACTATTATATAAATAAAAACTAAAGGCGCTGCACACTAGGAGTGGAAATAATCTCCTACGGTGGCTAGGCAGGTTGTTATGTGCTTACCAACATTATGGAAAGAGAGCCTTCTCCGCAAAAGCCTGTCAGTGCCCAAAAGAGGTAAGTCCTCATAGAGGGCATGTTATTTTTTAAAGGAGCTTGGTCAGGGTAGGTTTTAAATATTATTGTTATTATTATTATTATTATTATAGTGTGTGTCTCCATCTAAGAAGAGGTTATGTAAGAAGAGGCATAAAGACATGCAGTGCGCAGCCTGTGATAAGATTTTTTTCTTCTGCTGAAAATGTGAAGTTCTGTGAGGACTGTACACAAAGTGATTCTCAGCATGCAAGCTAAGCAGATACAGAATTTGATGGATTTGATGAAAAGGTCTTTCGTTACCAAACAGCAGCTGGCTGAGTTGCAGGGAAATAAAGAGAACTAGATCGCTGGCTAGTATTGACTCTTTGGATGAATCAGTCTCACATGATTGCAGTTATGATAATTAATTATCAGGCCCTCTCTAGCGCGGAGTCATAGGAGATACAAGAAGATGATAGAAAGTTTAATCTGGCACTTATGGACAGGTCTTCTGAAAAATATATTTAAGACCATGAATTATAAAGAGGCTGAAGTTTTAGATTTTGCTGCAAAGTCTATGGCAGCAGGTGTGATGGCAAGAAGGGCATTGTGGCTTCGGTCATGCACTCCAAAAACAGACTGGTGTCCTTGCCATATGAGGGTTCTCTGTTATTTGTCAATAAATTGGAGGCCATTATACAAAAATGTCAGGAGGTAAGTCAGCAAAGTTACCTCAAGACAAAAGTAAGATTTCCAATTCTTTCTTCCAAGCAGCAGTTTAAGGAGGCTAGAGGATATTGACCAGACCGGGCTCATACAGGAAGATACTCCTCAGGGATAAATAGACAGTCCTTTCGTCAGTCCAACAGAAGAGGTGGACTAAGACAATGACTATTACAGGGTTCGAGTATCCTTTCCAGTAGGTAGCAGACTTCGGAGGTTCATCAGTCATTGGCAAATTTCAACTCAAGATACATGGGACTAGACGTGATATCTCGGGGATACCAGAGTTTTCAGAAGTCCCAGAATGGGACAAAATTTCTAATTTCAGAGACACCAACTATGTGTCTAGAGTTAAAAACTCTGGAAGACAATTTAAGGAAACTCGTGAAAGCAAGAGCAGTAGAGGCAGTCACCTTCTCAGAAATGAGGAGCGGATTCTATTCCAGAATATTCCTGGTAAAGAAAGCTTCTGGAGACTTCAGAATTATCTTAGATCTCAGACAGCTCAACAAATATACAAGAACAAGAATATTTTGTATGGAGACTCCGAAATTCATTCTGTCGGGTGTAAGGAAAGAAGATTTTATGGCATCCATAGACCTAAAGGATGCTTATTCCCATGTACCTGTAGACAGGCGGCACAGAAAGTACCTAAGATTCCGCGTCCTCGGCAAGCATTTTCAGTTTACGTGCCTTCCGTTCGGTCTGAAGACGTCTCCAAGGGTATTTACCAAGGTCCTGACGGCACTTGTAACTCTGATAATAGGACGACAAGTAGCAAATTGGTCATATCTAGACGACCTGCTAGTATGGAAGTGATGCTGCAGATCCTACAGAGTCATGGCTGGTTGATAAACTGGGGGAAGAAAAGAAAAAAAGCCAGTTGGTACCAAGGCAAAACATCCAGTTTCTGGGGGTACAGGTGGATACCCTCAGTTATGTGATAAGTCTCTCGGAAGGAAGGTGCACAAGAATTCGACACCTAGCTACTCTGGTAAGGGGGTGCAGCAGTGTAACACTGCGTCAGGGAATGTGTCTTTTAGATGGAGTCCTTTGGGTGAGATGGAGGATGAAAGATCTTCAGTTAGATATCCTGACTTTACTTCTGATGAGGGATCTGTTGCATCAGGGTCCGTTGTTGCACCCGAATCTGCTGCAGCTTCATTTGACGGTTTGTTACTGAGAAGAAAGAGTCTGTCTGAGCAAGTCATTAATTTGCTGATTCAGGCGAAGAAAAAAAAACCCCAAAATATGTATCCTCTAATATTTATTATAGGATCTGGAAAAACTTTAATTTCTTGGTCAGATTCAATATTTGACCCACAGAAAGCAGAGACGTCTCAAGTTTTACAATTTCAGTTTGATGGCCTTGAAAAGGGACTGGCAGTATCCACTATCAAGGTGCAGATAGTAGCTTTGAGTGTCCTGTTGGAGTGAAGATTGTCTGATGAAGACCTGGTGAAGAAGTTCTGTCAGGCAATTAAAAAGGATAAGACCTCAAGTTAGGTCAGTTCTCGCTCCGTGGGAATTGAATTTAGTTTTGAATTCTTTGATGTTGTATCCATTTGAACAGTTACAAGATATTTTGGTGAAATTATTAACTTGGAAAGTAGTGTTTTTAATAGCAATCACCTCAGGCAGAAGAGTTGGTGAATTACAGGCTCTGTGGTCGGAGGAGCCTTATCTTAATTTCTTTCCGGATAGAGTGGTTCTGCGAACCAATCCAGATTTTCTTCCTAAAGTGGTGTCAGAGTTTCAATTGAATCAAGACGTGTTACCTTCTTTCTATCCACAGAATGAGGAGGAGAAGGAAAGGATGCATAATCTAATAAGAGCAATCTCAATCTACTTTGAAAGCGTTAAAGAGTTTCGGAAGACAAAGCATCTTTTTTGTGTTACATTCAGGAGCGAAGAAGGGTGAGAAACCTACAAAAAACATTTCCAGATGAATTAGGGAACTCTTAACGTTTCTTTACGAAGAAAGTGGTCGTAGAGTTCCAGAAGAACTAAAGGCACACTCTACCAGGGCTGTGGCAGCTTCTTGGGCTGAGAAGGCTCGAGTGTCGGCGAAAGACATATGTGCAGCAGCTACATGGTCATCCATCCATACTTTCTCTAGTCATTATGCAGTGGATGGTGTAGACGCCCACTTTGGGAAGCATGTCCTTGATGTGGCATTAGCATAAATAATTATTACTAATCAGTATTGAAACATTGGGGCAGATGTATCAACCTGTAGACGGCATAAGGAAGTGATAAACCAGTGATATGTTCAAGGTGATAAAGGCACCAGCCAATCAGATCCTTACTGTTAATTTACATATTGGAGCTGATTGGCTGTTGTGTTTGTCACCTTGCACATATCACTGGTTTATCACTTCCTTATGCCTTCTCCAGGTTAACACATCTGCCCCAAGGTCTCGTGTGTGTTTATATTGCCCTCCCTATATTGAGCGTTGGTATATCCCAGAAGTAATGGCTGCCATGAAGTAGCGTAGGAGAAAAGAAAAAAAGCAAATTATACTTACTGATAATTTTGTTTCTTCAAGTTACTTCATGGCAGCCTACAATATACCCTCCCTTAGTAAGTTTTTTCATAGGGACCGGTCGTAGGAGACACTCCAATGACTAATAGGGGGTGGGGGGGGGGTGAAGCGGAGGAGCGGTGCTATATACCCAGAGTGGGCGGTCCCTATTCATTGAAAAAAAAAAAAAAAAAAACTCCCCATCTAAATTTAAGAATGGGATACAATCCCAGAAGTAATGGCTGCCATGAAGTATCTTGAAGAAACAAAAATTGTCGGGAAGCAGAATTTGCTTTTTTTGTGGCTATTAAAGCCCATTTTTAAATAGGAAGAGCAAAAATAAATATGTTTATTATTTAAAGTGATAATAGATATTTGTTTGATCTAGAACAGTGACTATTGGGAAGCGGTTCTGGTTTTACTGTTTGTTCCCGTTTAAGTATAATTGCACTAATTATTGTAGAATTGCTGATAAAAATGACTTTGTGTCATGAAGGCCAGCCCTCTGACAAAATGTTAGGTCACAAGGCTCTGCCCTAACTATTCCCTAGTGTCTCCTGCACTACATCAGTGGCTGGCGTGATCCGACCACACTGCAGCTTCTGATAGCAGCTAGTGGCGGGTGTGTTACTATTCTGATAAAGCCACGTGGCACTCAACCCACACTTACAGATATAGGGTAACAGTTTCTCTACAGACCATTTTTAGTATGAGTTGTAGGTTATGCACTATGGTGTGCCCCCTTGTTATTAATTATATACACACACACACACACACACACACACACACACACACACAAAATATGGTTTTAAGCAACCACTAGGTCATGCAGTATGGTTGTAACTGAGATTGAGGACCTTTATGACCCGCTCTGATGACTCTGTGACCATAAGGAGCGGTGTCCATGAAGTCTTTCTCCTACTCCGCAGTGAAAGAGCTCTGTCAGTCACTCAGTACAGTTCTGCGTGTGGTATTAGGCAACATAGTGCAAGGAGGATTATCCCAAGGAGTACTTCGTTCTTACTAGTTATTTTATACATACCATATATTGGTTTCTTTTTTAGCACAGACTAATGAACACACCTATACAATTTGAATCCACTTGTAAAATTTATTCAGAAATAATCCCACAGTATGTCCAAAAGTTTCAAAAATTAAAGGTTCATGGAACAAAGCAAAAATAGTAAAGGATGTTTGAGTATCAATGCATTGATTTGTCAGAAAGGCAGTATTGCTACTGTATATTATGGCTACCAGTATCCAGACATCAGGGAATCTTCCAGTCCCAATGCCAGCACAATAACTCAAGATAAACTACAGATCTGATGAGAGAGTTAAAGTCATATTTAAAGCATCAGTAAGGAAGTTAGCTGTAATCTTGAGAAGACCAAAGGTTTCAAGGATCCACTGTTCATATTACATTCTTCTACTTACTCAGTAACAGAACTAGATATGTGACTAATCAGATTTAGCATGCAAAAACCAGGTACTGTAGGATCATTTCTTCCTCGCCATCAAGCAGAAAGAGCTCTGATGTAGCATTATTTTGGCTGTGCGGTATATCGCAGGTATTTTTTACCAGAAGGCAGCTCTATGGTGAAGACGCCGGAAGGAAACATTTTGCAAGCATCTGCCTCAGGAACAGTCGGTGGGACCATAACTCTGTCACCAAGCTAGATAAAATAAATAAATATAGGAGTATTCAGTACACAGCGGATTACCTTGCACAATATTGAAGCTGTAAACAAGGGAACCCTGTGCCAGAGTTTGGCAAGTGCAATGGTAATGCTTTCAACAAGTCTAGTGAATACTTTGGTACACCAGACCAGTTTAAAATGATGTATATCCAAGTGTCTTCCTCACCTCAAACACACATAGGACTTTATAGATGTAACCAGCAAGTCTATAGATTGGATTCAAACTCCAATAGTGTACACCTGTAATTTCTTGCGGTGAACGTTCCGTAAAACAGCACACGGCACTTTGTTCCCTTACAGCCTCCCCTCCTCCTCCCAAGTACTCTGCTCAGGAAGCAGAGTTTCACAGAATGACGCAGTTGTGTTATGAGTTCTGCAAAACTCTGCCACCCGAACGGAGTACTTGGGAACTGAGTAATTACTCCCAACCAGTAATGCCCTCTTCAGTTTAGCCATAATCCCTGGCATCTCACCTTCCAGTCCACAGGAGTTGCAACATTGTGGTTTGAGGTTAATTGAAGCGAGTCCACTACTCTCAAGATCTCATCAAAATTTCTACCAGTGGTTGCTGGATACAGTATTGACAGCTTCATTTTCTTATCTGGGCCAATAATGAACACCTGAGACAATACAGAAGAGAAATCTGTTGGTCATTTAATTACTTACATTTTTTTTTCTTTTTTAAATCAACTCCTTTAAAATACTCATCTGAGATACCCACACATCGTGCAGTCACTGGCATCCCTTCATTGTCCTTCTCATCAGGATCCAGCATACCTAGTTGCACAGCAAGATCCCGTTTGGGATCTGCAATAATTGGAAAGGGTAGAGTCTCTGTGGGCTCATCGGAGTTGTATGCATTTATGTCCTGCAGGAGAGAAAGCATAAACTTATCTTTAATGGATTACCCCAAATCATACATGCTCTACACCATGAATGGGTGGAAGAAGAGTCATAGAATGTTCCTATACCCAGCACTTACATCATCACTAGCTCTAGTTAATGAGGTCTGCTAATGTCTGGCATTGGGATCATAGGGGGATACTTAGCAAATTGTATAGCTATGATAAGTTTTATGTAATAACATGCCCTATGAAGTCCAATTTAATAGGATATAGTCAATATCCACAGGGTCATAAGGTTGATCGTCAAAATTTCAACATGAACAAAATAAAATCCAGCCACTGCTGCTAAGAGCAGGCGGCATTTTGAACCTGTTGACATTTTGTGTTGACCTTAGTTTGTTTATAAAGGTTGATATGACAGTCATAAGTGGGTACTCCATTACAAGTGCTACTATTCTGGACAAGAACAAAAAATACCCAACCAAAAAATGGGCTATTATCACAATTTTACCCTGATAGTCATTATCGAGATATGCAATTACAGCCTGTTTATCGGCCAAAAAATTACCAGTTTTTGGGCAGTTACACATGGGATCCTGGACCCATGTGTTATCATGGTTCTGAGGGCTAGTTATTGTGGATTATGCATAATCCCTAAAAAATGTCAGGTATCTGGGTTGATTGTATAGTCCCCAGCTAATCCACTAGCTGTGGTAAAATTACCAAAGTTAATTGGATACTGCCTGAGGCCTGGCTTTCCACTGGCGAAATGTGATGCAAGTGAAATCACCCTTGAAATAAACAGGTCTACTGTCTCAAGAAGTAGAGGACAGATAGAACACTTGACAGAATTAAAGATAAACATAACATATGTAATATACGTCTCTATTATACAAATCACAGTATAACAATAATTTTTGCTGGTGTAAGTATGTTATTTGTTTCTTGTATGAATAAAAAAAAAAAAAATTCTGTACTGTTAATACAGCCAAGTTAAAGGTAACAAAACGCAGAGGTTATTAATGTGTGTGTGATGGACTATTTTAGCTACAATTAAGGCCAGACAATATGAGTGAGTGAGTGAGTGCAGCAGTTTTCCAACCAGAAAAGCACTACATCCTGTGACTTAACGATTACGTCACCAAGGCTTAATCATCTTCCTCCATTCGTTACTATGTTGTGCCGTCTGACAGACACTGTTTTTGTGCTGATGAAACTGGAACATTCTGAAATACCCATGTGTCTAAAATACTTACTCCTGAACATTTAAAAATACAGAACCCACAATCAGCATTGTTTTGGAATCCTAAAGGGTCCTACACACTGGCCGATTCGCCTCCGAGCTGCCCGATGGCGGATTCGGCCGAGGAGCGACTTGACGGCGGGGGGGCAGTGAAGTTTCTTCACTCCCCCCCGTCACGCGGCTCCATTGAAGTGCAGGCAAATATGGACGATCTCGTCTATATTGGCCTGCATGCACAGCCGACGGGGGACCAGCGATGAACGAGCGCGGGGCCGCGCATCGTTCATCGCTGGAGCCTCCACACTGAAAGATATGAACGAGTTCTCTTCATTTATGAACGAGATCGTTCATATCTTTCAAACAAATCGGCCAGTGTGTAGGGCCTTGTCAAAGTCGAAAAATATCATGATTCACTATTGCCTTGTACTAACCCCAATGCACGTGCCCGCTGCTCGTGCACCGACTCCCCCGTGCGTACGCATCCCCTCAGGTTGCGTAAGGGACGCTCCGACGTCTCCTGCGCACGGAGATGTGTATTTACGGCAGTGTTTGTGTGCGACTAGCGAGCGACTCGATCGCTACATATTTAACCAATATAATGTGTTTTATAGGTAATAGTCCCCTTAATAATATCTGTAAGTATGTTTAGTGTAACTAGTTCGTGGACAAAGGAATTCCTCTTTGCATGATATGAAGGGTTAGACAAAGGTTGACCGATGATGTCTAGTATCCAACGGAAGAGTATTTTATT
Source organism: Pseudophryne corroboree (assembly GCF_028390025.1). Taxonomy (NCBI): domain Eukaryota; kingdom Metazoa; phylum Chordata; class Amphibia; order Anura; family Myobatrachidae; genus Pseudophryne; species Pseudophryne corroboree. The sequence goes on from NC_086452.1 coordinate 178,443,524, forward strand.
AGAAATATTCCGGTGTTGGTTAGGAAGAGATCGTTCGCTGCTGCGTATAGTTATGCACAAAAGTATATTTGGAACATTAAATGTATTTGCAGTTCATTATCCATGCGGCGGGAATCTTGTGGATACCTCCCACCTGAGCAGTTTGAAATAGTCGCAGCCCACCTGTTCGAATCCACCTATGACCTTTTGTTATAATGCAAAGACAGGTTCCTGTGTCCAATGAACAATGAGATTGTAGGGACCATTGTATTGTTACTGTATGTTGTGTATATAAGGCAGCCAGCCTGGGCCAGCTCACTCACTTCTCTCTACAAGGTTTTCTCTGTGATGACTGAGAGCTGGTTTCCAGGACTGCGCTTGCGATCATTCCCACGTGTGTAAGTTTCTCTGTGACCATTTTGTTCTCCTTCTGTGTTAGCCATTTACTCTTTCTCTCTGTTATTATTTGCGATTGTGCCGCTATTGTATATTTATGTCTAGTTACTCTGTTTAGGTATTAATGTTAGTTTTGTAGTGTATAAGCTGTACGGTTTTCTTTTTGCATTGAACGTATCTCTCATAAAGGTGTTGGAACCTCACTAGGTATTGTGTGTTTACCATTATATTGCAAAGGGTATTCTGAGTGTCTCAATCGCTCACACAGCTTTTATATTATCAAGGTCTATAAGCATTATATCATTACAGTATTACAGTACTAAGGTTTACAGTATAAGCGTATCCTTTCAGTGTGTTGCTAACAAGGTTTAATGTGTCATTTTGAGAGTGTCTGCGCCGCTCGTGTTCTTCTCGTGGGCACAGCGTCCGCTACGCTAACAGCGTAGCATTACGGTAGTCGGCCACCTATAGCGTGCTCGATACCAAGCGTAAACCCACGAGCGTACGTGTCGCTTGTGCATCGCGCTCGCGGTCTAACGTCTGCTACGCTAAGAGCATACCATTATGGCACTGCGTACGCCAATTGCGTACTGAGTCTCTTACAAATATATAGTGAATGTTTAAAGGTAAAGAATAGGCTTTATCAGCCTATAAGAAAACTCCTCATAATTGAAGCACCAGGACTACAATTAGCAGATTTTTGCATTCACTCAACAAGAGGCAAAGAATATGGAGGGTGCGAGAATCAGAAAGTGAGAACTTTTGTTAGAGCTCTGTGTTTTTTTTAGAGTGCAAATCATTTACATGTCAAAATTAATCAGCTTATGCCATGTAAATAACTGCAAGGAAAAAAAAAAAAAGATTTATTTTTTAAATTTATATTACACACACGTATACATACATACATATCCAACAGGAGAACTCTCACATTCTGATTCTCACATCCTATTAGATTCCCTTTGGGTATTTCACTTTTAAAGCTCACTGTGACCCAAGGAATGCTTCTTGCATATCCCCTACAATGTGAAGTTAAACAGTTTTTTTTTTTTTTTTTTTTATCCCTATGGTCACTACAGGTGTAGATTTATGTTTTTGCTGGTGGGTGCAGGGTGCTCAAGCCTGTTGAATGCCCCACCCCCACGATAAGCATTCTGCAGTAGCTTTCATGACTTGCTGCTAAGTGTGGTCCCCGTCACCCCCATTCCATGGCCCTCACACTACCCTGCACTCCCCTCCTTCCCACATTGCTCCTTATCACCCCCTCCCCAGCTGCCTTGTCACTACTCCTCCTGAGCCTTTGGCCTCGATCCAGGCAGGTCTGTCTCATAATCCCTGTCCTCACTGATGGGAAGTCAGCCATGACATGCGCCGGAGACACTCCGCCTGCTCACCTGCCGGCCCCAGGACACTCACCATCCAGCAAGCTGTGTGTTCCGCTCTCCGCACCTGCCTCCTTGCTGCTGTCCTCGCACAGCCCATCCCCAGTTGTTGAGTAGATGTGACTGGCCTGGTCCCTCCCAGTCAGCTTGGGTTCTGCTGCACTGCATCCCTGCCACCCTCCCAACAGTATAACTGCTCCTGTTATCTGTGCCGCGGGCGCAGAGAGGAGGCAGCACTACAGTCCACTGTGCTAGCTCTGACAGATGCTGGCAGACCCTTGACACCTGGTGGACGCTAAGCAGCAGGCGTGGCATGTGTGAGAGGGTGCTGTGCTCACGCCTATGGGTGCTCAGGCCCAGGAGCACCCACGGAATCGGCATCTATGGATCACTTTATATTGCAAGCAGCAAGTTGTAGGCAAATTAGTCCAGAACACTGCTCCACTCTAGAATATTCAGATGTAAAGCCTATTGTCATACATCATGCCAACATTCTAGTGCAAAGACCAGTGAAACCGGTAAGATCTTATAATTCATTGCCTACCATTTTCTGCCAGCTCGTCTTTTCCAATAGCCAATGTAATATTTACCTTGCTCCAGGAAAGATGGTCAGGCACAGAGTCTATGGACAGAGCGATCATGCGAACGTTTCGTTTCTTAAATTCTGGTGCTAGTTTTACTGCCCGTCCCAGCTCTGTGGTGCACACTGGCGTATAATCCCTCGGGTGTGAGAAAAGGATACCCCATCTGAAACAAAAAGTATAAGCAACATGTTAGGGGTAATCTGCACCCGAGACAGGTCCTACATGTCAACAAGTGATCAGTGTTTGGTCTTATGGGGAAGAGTGTTCACAATTGCAGGGTTTTTCCCTTCCTCCCCAGGCCACAACTTATAAAATGCCGACATGCCCGAGCACTGCAGCTGCTAAACACTGTAACCGAGCACTGCATCGAAAGCCAGGAATTTCTATGTTGAGAGTTCAGAGTGTGGCAATACTGAGCAGGAGACTATGGGGGTGATTCAGACCTGATCATAGATCAGCTTCCCTGACATGCGGGGGGATGCTCAGCACAGGGCTAGTCCGCCCCGCATGTCAGGCCCTGCCCCGCTGCACAAGTACAAACGCATCACACAGCGGCGATGCTTTTGTACTGGTAGAGTAGCTTCCCACCAGCGCTGGCAGGGAGCTACTCGTCGCTGCTTGGCCTGCGTTGCACAGACGGTGCTCCATAACCGGCAGCCAAATGCCGCTGGCCCGCCCTCTCAGTCGGGGAGAGGCGATCGCAGGGCTAAGACAGCCGACACATGCGCAGTTCAGATCTGATCAGGTCTGAATTAGCCCCTATATTTGCCCCCATTACAATTTATAGTGTGCACAGCTTGGCAAGGCATGCGTGTGCCATTCTGCAAGGGTCGCTTATTTTTGTACATTAGTTTTGTTGTTGAAAGTTCTCATATCTGCAGAGGCACAAGGTACACTTTTGTATGCAGTACCCACACAAATACAAATATTGTTCTGAAAAAAAAAACAAAAAAACTTTTTGGTTCTTGTTTTGCCAATAATCTTTCTTGTAATGCATGGTTATATTCCATCCGCTGGTATGTCACCAGGTGTCAGAATTCCGGAGCCTTTATCCTGACAGCCGGGATCATTACTGCATACCTTTAATCCCAATCGGTCAACATCAATGGGCTCCATAGACATCATAAATAAACATGATATTTGTGGCAAGGTGTTCGGAACAGGCGGCACCCAGATATCAATGAGAGGGAGAAGACACATTTAGCAGATTCTAGGAATAATAAAATAAAGTCCCGCCTCTGCCTTTATGGGGGGGGGGGGGAAGGGTTGCTGAGAAAACACCAAATAGGACAAATGTGCCTCTTGAAAAAAGGAGATTTTTTTTTTTAAATGTTTTCTTTTATCAGACACTCAACCCTGGTGCAAGATGCCAGCTGACGGTGATGTCAGCAAGTGGCCATGTGTAATTTGCCTTCTGTCCCTGAAGCTGCGTACACACGGTGTGATATTTCTTTCGATTTTTACCATATAGTCAAAATCGTAAGGATAGTGCATATAGTCCTTGCAATGCTAATGCGCAGTCCCGCAGGATCGTCATCGCAAGGAGAAAAAAATAATAATAGGATTTTAATTACCTACTGGTATATCTTTTTCTCGTAGTCCGTAGAGGATGCTGGGGTCCACATCAGTAGCGTTCCCTCTAGGCAGGGGGCCAGAGTTTAGGGGCACACTGGCGTGCGCGGTGAAATGGGGGCATGGCCATGCCCCTGTCATTTTAGTGGGCGGTGCAGCCCACAGACGCTGCTATAGAGGGCGTCTGTGGCTGTCAACGTCAGCTCTCCCAATGCGTGAATGGATGCCGCTCGCATGCGCACGGCATCTTTACACGCGAAAGGGGGCAGGAAGTGGGCGGCTGTTTTACATTAGTACCATGGGGTATAAACGGGTCCACCAGAGCCATTGGCACTTTAAGAGTTGAGAGTGTGGGCTGGCTCCTCCCTTATGCTCCTCCTACCAGACTCAGTCTAGAAACTGTGCCCGAGGAGACTGACATCTTCGAGAGAAGGATTATACACAGATAGTGGCGCGATTAATACCAGCTCACACATCAAGCTAACAAGCTTGAAAAACTTCGGCAACAGCTAAAACATTACTTGCCTAGTAATAATGCAGTACATAACAAAGTTGTAGTGAACCAGATAACAACGGCAGGAAAACGAAGCGCTGGGTGGGCACCCAGCATCCTCTACGGACTACGAGAAAAGGATTTACTGGTAGGTAATTAAAATCCTATTTTCTCTTACGTCCTAGAGGATGCTGGGGTCCACATTAGTACCATGGGGATGTACCAAAACTCCCAGAATGGGAGGGAGAGCGCGGGGGCTCCTGTAAAACTGTTTGGCCTCTGATGATCTGAAGTTCAGTCAAAGTATCAAACTTGCAGAACTTTGCAAACGTGTTCTACCCAGACCAAGTTGCTGCTTGTAATGCCGAGACACCCGGGCAGCTGCCCAGGAAGACCCCACCTTACGAGTAGAGTGGGCCTTAACAGACTTAGGACACGGCAATCCCGCCGTAGTATACGCATGCTGGATAGTGAACCTGATCTAGCGAGAAATAGTCTGCTTAGAAGCAGGACACACAATTTTCTTGCGATCATAGAGTCCGATTTTCTGTGACGTGCCGTCCTCTTCACATAGACCTTCAGAGCCCTTACCACATCTAAGGACATAGATGAAAATGAGGAGTCAGTAGCCACTGGCACCACAATAGGTTGGTTGATATGAAATGCCGACAACCTTCGGAAGAAACTGCTGACGTGTCCGGAGCTCGGCTCTATCTTCATGGAAGATCAAGTAAGGGCTCTTACAAGACAAAGCCTACAACTCTGACACACGTCTAGCAGAAGCTAAGTCCAACAAAGTGACAGCCTTCCACGTAAGACACTTGACCTCTACCACTTGCAGAGGCTCAAACCAGTCAGACTGGAGAAACTTCAACTCCACATTAAGATCTCATGGCGCCATAGACGTACAAAGGGAGGCTGGATGTGCAGAACTCCCTTCAAAAGGGTCTGAACCTCAGGGAGGGCAGCCAATTGTTTCTGGAAGAAAATGGATAGGGCCGAAATCTGAACCTTCACAGATCTCAACCTCAGGCCCATATCCACTCCTGCCTGCAGGAAGAGGAGAAACCATTCCAGTTGAAACTCCACCGTAGGAAACCTCTTGGACTCGCACCAAGACACATTTTTTCCAAATACGATGGTAATGTTTAGATGTTACTCCTTTCCTAGCCTGTATCAGGGTAGAAATAACTTTGTTCAGAATGCCCTTCCGAGCTAGCATCAGGCGTTCAACCTCCATGCCATCAAACATAGCCATGGTAAGTCCTGATAGGCGAACGGCCCCTGCTGCAGCAGGTCCTCTCGAAGAGTAAGGGGCCTCTGCTTTTCTTGTAGTAGATCCAGAAGGTCCACGTACCAAGCCCTTCTCGGCCAGTCTGGAGCAATGAGGTTCGCTTGAACCCTTGTTCTCCTTATGAGCTTTACGATTTTGAAACTCCAGCCTGTACCCCTGGGACACAATATCTTGCACCCAGGGATCCCGGCCGGATGACCCAGACGTGACTGAACTGCCCGAGTCTCGCTCCCACCAGCCCCATCTCTGGGACCAGCAGTCCACCGTCATGCGGTGGACTTTGGTGTACCTGAAATAGGTTTCTGTTCTTGGGAACCTGCCGTAGCGGGTCTCTTGGACTTAGGCCTACCTCCCCGAAATAAGGTGTTGGACAGCCTGGCCTTTCTGGGCTTCGTAGTCCAAAAGGGCTGTGATGTAGGTGAAGAAGACTGTTTCTTTGGAGCAGGAGCAGCTGAGTGAAGAAAGGGAGAGACTTTCCCGATGTAGCCGTGGAAATCCACGCATCTAGCGCTTCCCCAAAGAGAGCCTGACCTGTATACAGTAGGGACTCCATACTTTTCCTGGATTCCGTGTCAGCAGACCACTGACGTAGCCACAGTCCTCGCTGAGACTGACATGGAAGAAATTCCTGCAGCCATGGAACCCAGATCTTTCATGGATTCCACCAAAAATCCCACTGAATCCTGAATGTTGTGCAAAAAGAAGCCAACATCATCCTTACCCATATTATCCAAGTCTTCAAGGAAGGTGCCAGGACCACTTTACTATAGCTATGGCAATCCAAGCACTGGCAATAGTGGGACGCAGTATAACCCCTGAAGCCGTGTACGTGGATTTGAGCGTATTATCAATCTTACGATCATCCGGCTCTTTCAAGGTGGTAGATCCCTGGAACAGGCAACACCACCTTTTTTGAAAGTCTGGACGCGTCAACAATAGGCGAGTTTTCCCATTTTTTCTATCCTCAACAGGGAAAGGAAATGCCAGCAGAACCCTCTTAGGGATCTGGAATTTTTTCTCAGGTTTTTCCCAAGCCTTTTCAAAAACAGCATTTAATTATTTTGACGCGGGGAAGGTTAGCGAGGCTTTCTTATTCTCAGTGAAGTAAGCCTCCTCAACCTGCTCAGGTGGTGTATCATTAATATTCAACACATCCCTAATAGCCTCTATCATCAACTGCACCCCTTTAGCAAGAGATGCTGTCCCCTGTACCCCATCATCAACGTCAGAATCTGTATCAGTGTCATCCTGCATAATTTGTGCTAAAGGACGCTTATGGGAGTACACAGCGGGTATCAGAAGTGGGCCAGACTGCCATATTCTGCAGCACCTGGGTAGCAGATTCATTTTGTGCAACCCTCTGTGAAATCATATTTTTGATAGAGGATAACCATTCTGGCTCCCATGCTGGAATCTGTGCTAAGTCAGTGCAATCCTGATTACATGGAATGGGATCATCTTGAGAAAACAAATCCTCTGCAGCATATGACACAGAGTCCCTGGACATTGCTATTGGAGACTACAAACACTCCACGCACACACGGGATACAGACAGAGTTTCTCCCCAAGAATGGCAAGAGAGACACAGAGATTGGAGCCAACCCACACACAGCGCTTTTATACATATAAGGGAGACTCCTTATGAGCACTCACTGTGTACCTTAATAGGTTACACCGCCGTTTTGCAGCCTTCCATCCCCCCCCCCCCCCCCCTTCTACAACCCCCTGGTACCGTGAGATAGCTGGAGATTGCTGTGGCGGGACTTGCTTCTTTCCTGGACAGCGCTGTGCAGGCAGGAAAATGGCGCTGAACGCTGCTGGGTCCACTCTGAGGAGACGCTCCGCCCCCAAAATGGTGCTGTCTTCCCGCTCTTCATAGGATTATACTGGCCTGAGGATTGATGCTGGCTGAGATCCGGGGACCCCGACAGGCTGAGTGACCAGTGTAGGGTGCAGGCGCTGGCTCAGTGCGCCCCACAATGTACTGCTGAGCCTCCCGGAGCGCAGTTAATACTGCGCTCCTACCCTGATGCCACCATCTTCACACCGGCCCCCCGCTCTGCAAGGGGGTGGACCCGTCTATACCCCATGGTACTAATGGGGACCCCAGCATCCTCTAGGACGTAAGAGAAATAGACACTGCAGGCAGCCCAACATAAATTATATTGGCGGGGCCAGCAACACTGAATAGTCAATGGCGGGCTGTACGGCGCATCGTGCCGTGTGTACACAGCCTAAGACTCTCCCAGTTATGCAAAAATCTAAGCAACATCAGGCTAAAAGAAAGCAACATATTTGTGGATGGCTTCATGATTAGACCGGAAAGGGAAAGGAGACCTATTGTTTCAGATTTATCAAGAAGGAAAAAGGAAGGTTTTAGCCTGCATCTGTTGACTGGGAATAAACTACAAACAAAGTTTAATCACCACTAAGGGGAACATTCCCTTATTGGAATAGAATATACATCAGTGGACTTTGGAGGTTATTTAGACCTGATCGCTGCTGTGCGTTTTCGCACAGCGGGCGATCAGGTCTGAACTGCACAGCGCCGGGATGGTGTGAAATAGGCGATCGCACCGGCAAACGCACTGAGTGACAGGAAGAGGGCGTTCATGGGTGGCAACTGACCGTTTCTAGGGAATGTCTGGAAAAACGCAGGAGGGCCCCACCGTTTTGTGGGAGCATTCCAGACGTCAGTTCTGGTCCCGATCATTGCAGTGGGCTGTGCAGAGACTGCATAAACTGTTTGTGCAGCTCACCAGCACAAGCGGTCGCACACCTACACACATCTAATAAACTCCCCTATAGGCGGCAACTACCTGTTCGCAGGGATGCAAAAAAAAAAAAAGATGCACCCTAGCGATCAGGTCTGAATTACCCCCTTTGATAAGGGGGTAATTATTCCCATTTTACCTGTTGTTGGTGTGAAGTGCATTATCCGCGTTTTATTTCACTTCTGTGCATATCAAGTTCACGCAAGACGTGTCATCAAGGAAGGCACTTGCATACATGTGTTTTGGATGAACACTTCTTTAAGCAATTTTAGCTACATTCCTTGATTTTATTGCGCATCTTTCAAAGTACTATTTGCTATACAATAAACATAGGGGGTCATTCCGAGTTGTTCGCTCGGTGCCGATTTTCGTTATTTTGCGATTTACCGCTTACTGCGCATGCGAAATGTCCGCAGTGCGACTGCGCCAAGTAAATTTGCTATGCAGTTAGGTAATTTACTCACGGCATTACGAGGTTTTTCCTTCGTTCTGGTGATCGTAATGTGATTGACAGGAAGTGGGTGTTTCTGGGCGGAAACTGGCCGTTTTATGGGTGTGTGCGAAAAAACGCTACAGTTTCTGGGAAAAACGCGGGAGTGGCCGGAGAAACGGGGGAGTGTCTGGGCGAACGCTGGGTGTGTTTGTGACGTCAAACCAGGAACGACAAGCACTGAACTGATCGCAATGGCAGAGTAAGTCTGGAGCTACTCAGAAACTGCTAAGATTGCGAATCCGTCGGTCACAATTTTAAGAAGCTAAGATTCACTCCCAGTAGGCGGCGGCTTAGCGTGCGCAATGCTGCTAAAAACAGCTTGCGGGCGAACAACTCGGAATGAGGGCCATAGCTCCGTCCAGAAGCAGTTATTCAATGCGAATAAAGAACACTACAAGACAGCAAATTTATTATATGTATAATAATTACACTATATAGGCACACAATCTTAACAACTCAGTGTGAGCAAGGCTACATTCGCACAATGCATGTCTACAGAAGCGGGTGCATACACACATGCTCTCGCACATCCACAGGCAAACTATTTGCAGCAAACAAATCTTTTGCTTTGAATAGCCTCACAGATGAGCCAGAACTCATCTCGAAGTCAACATCATCAATACTAAACTTGCCTCTTCTGGCATTTTGACATGTGCATTTAAAACAGAATTAAAAGCATTTTGCCTTTAGTAAATCAAAAAAAGGTTTCCAAACCACACCAAAATTGCAAAATAACATTCTGTTTCACAAAAACATAGGTAAGTAAATTTGCCTAGATATTTGACTGGGTCGGATAACAAGGGCTGTGGCACATACAAAGGGCTGCGGGCCAAATCAAGTACCTCTCCCTCATTAGACAGACTGGATTACATTTTTACATTCCATACCCATGCTAGTCTCATGGGCTCCAGATAAATTAGACCAAACCTTTAACAATAAGGGAGTTAAGAGTTTAATTTTTAATTTTAGCCTTCTCATCTTGCACAACTAAATGCCAATGGAACATTTCCACTTATCACACAAGAAGCCATATTCAGGTCCAGTACTGGTGATAGGGCGAAGTACCAATGTTTGAGTCCAGCGTCATACTGCACCCTGGATGGGTCCTGTATCGTTGGGATGCATTATGGCTGCAGACGCATATGCTACAGTGCATAGATGAACATTTCTCAGTAGTAAAGCCGTCAATATAACAAGCCGGTCAGTTACTTGTCCAAGTCACAAACAGATTTCAGAACAATGGTGGAGATGTATCGAAGCCTATAAAGACCAGCGAAGCAACCAATCAACCTCTTAAGGTGCATATACAGTGAGATTTTGACTATGTGCCAATTCTGACTTTGCTATTTTCCTTGAACTTCCCGAAGCCCAGACCCACCGATACGGACTATCTTTACTTGAGATTTTGACTATACTATGTACTAGATTGTGCAGGCAAGGCAATTTTGACTATATAGTGTACAGTTTATCTTTTCTTGCAATACCAGCCCCACGGGAGTGCGCACTTCAGTATCGCAAGCTGTGTACATGCAGTGCGATTTGCACTAACTTTCCTTACGATTTTGGCGATATAGTCAAAATCGTACGGTTACATCGCACAGTGTGTATGCATATTGGCCCTCATTCAGAGTTGATCGCTCGCTAGCTGCTTTTCTCTATCGTCCTAAGTGGATGCTGGGGTTCCTGAAAGGACCATGGGGAATAGCGGCTCCGCAGGAGACAGGGCACAAAAAAGTAAAGCTTTTACCAGATCAGGTGGTGTGCACTGGCTCCTCCCCCTATGACCCTCCTCCAGACTCCAGTTAGATTTTGTGCCCGAACGAGAAGGGTGCAATCTAGGTGGCTCTCCTAAAGAGCTGCTTAGAGAAAGTTTAGCTTAGGTTTTTTACTTTACAGTGAGTCCTGCTGGCAACAGGATCACTGCAACGAGGGACTTAGGGGAGAAGTAGTGAACTCACCTGCGTGCAGAGTGGATTTGCTGCTTGGCTACTGGACACTAGCTCCAGAGGGACGATCACAGGTACAGCCTGGATGGTCACCGGAGCCGCGCCGCCGGCCCCCTTGCAGACGCTGAAGAGAGAAGAGGTCCAAAATCGGCGGCTGAAGACTCCTGAGTCTTCATAAAGGTAGCGCACAGCACTGCAGCTGTGCGCCATTTTCCTCTCAGCACACTTCACACAACAGTCACTGAGGGTGCAGAGCGCTGGGGGGGGCGCTCTGAGAGGCAAATAAAAACCTTATTAGAGGCAAAAAAATACCTCACATATAGCCCACAGAGGCTATATGGAGATATTTAACCCCTGCCTAACTTCAAAAATAGCGGGAGACGAGCCCGCCGTAAAAGGGGCGGGGCCTATCTCCTCAGCACACAGCGCCATTTTCTCTCACAGAAAAGCTGGAGAGAAGGCTCCCAGGCTCTCCCCTGCACTGCACTACAGAAACAGGGTTAAAACAGAGAGGGGGGGCACTGATTTTGGCGATATTGTATATATATATAAAAGATGCTATAAGGGAGAAACACTTATATAAGGTTGTCCCTATATAATTATAGCGTTTTTGGTGTGTGCTGGCAGACTCTCCCTCTGTCTCCCCAAAGGGCTAGTGGGTCCTGTCCTCTGTCAGAGCATTCCCGGTGTGTGTGCTGTGTGTCGGCACGTGTGTGTCGACATGTATGAGGACGATGTTGGTGAGGAGGCGGAGAAATTGCCTGTAATGGTGATGTCACTCTCTAGGGAGTCGACACCGGAATGGATGGCTTATTTAGAGAATTACGTGAGAATGTCAACACGCTGCAAGGTCGGTTGACGACATGAGACGGCCGACAATCTATTAGGACCGGTCCAGGCGTCTCAGAAACACCGTCAGGGGTTTTAAAAACGCCCATTTACCTCAGTCGGTCGACACAGACACAGACACGGACACTGAATACAGTGTCGACGGTGAATAAACAAACGTATTTCTCATTAGGGCCACACGTTAAGGGCAATGAAGGAGGTGTTACGTGTTTCTGATACTACAAGTACCACAAGAAAGGGTATTATGTGGGAGTGGAAAAAACTACCGGTAGTTTTTCCTGAATCAGATAAAATAAAATGAAGTGTGTGATGATGCGTAGGGTTACCCCGATAGCAAATATTGGCGTTATACCCTTTCCCGCCAGAAATTAGGGTACGTTGGGAAACACCCCTTAGGGTGATAAGGCGCTCACACGCTTATCAAGTGGCGTTACCGTCTCCAGATACGGCCGCCCTCAAGGAGCCAGCTGATAGGAAGCTGGAAAAATATCCTAAAAAGTATATACACACATACGGTGGTTATACTGCGACCAGCGATCGCCATCAGCCTGGAGATGCAGTGCTGGGTTGGCTTGGTCGGATTCCCTGACTGAAAATATTTTATTCATGTAGAGCATTTAATAGGATGCATTCTATATATATGTATGTGAGATGCACAGAGGGATATTTGCTCTCTGGCATCAAGATAAGTGCGTTGTCCATATCTCCCAGAAGATGTCAGGGACACGACAGTGGTCAGGTGATACAGATCCCATACGGCAGATGGAAGTATTGCTGTATAAAGGGAAGGAGTTATTTGGGGGTCGGTCCATCGGACCTGGGGACCACAGCAACAGCTGGGAAATCCAACCTTTTTTACCCCAAGTTACATCTCAGCTAAAAAAGACACCGTCTTTTCAGCCTCAATCTTTCCTTTCCCATGAGGGCATGCAGGCAAAAGGCCAGTCATATCTGCCCAGACATAGAGGTAAGGGAAGTAGACTGCAGCAGGCAGCCCTTTCCCAGGAAAAGAAGCCCTCCACCGCGTCTGCCAAGTCCTCAGCATGACGCTGGGGCCGTGCAAGCGGACTCAAGGTGGGGGGGTAGTCTCAAGAGTCTCAGGGCGCAGTGGGATCACTCGCAAGTTGACCCCTAGATCGTACGAGTATTATCCCAGGGGTAAAGATTGGAGAGTCGAGACATCTTCTCCTCGCAGGTTCCTGAAGTCTGCTTTACCAACGGCTCCCTCCGACAGGGAGGCAGCATTGGAAACAATTCACAAGCTGTATATCCAGCAGGTGATAATCAAAGTACCCCTCCTACGACAAGGAAAAGGGTATTATTTTTCCACACTATATTGTGGTACTGAAGCCAGACGGCTTGGTGACACATAGTCTAAATCTAAAATGTTTTGAACACTTACATAAAAGGTTCAAATCGAGATAAAGTCACTCAGAGCAGTGATAGCGAACCGGAAAAAAGGGGACTATATGGTGTCCCTGGACATCAAGGATTACCTCCATGTCCAAATTTTGTCCTTCTCATCAAGGGTACCTCTGGTTCGTGGTACAGAACTGTCAATATCAGTTTCAGACGATGCCGTTTGAATTATCCACGGCACCCCGGGCCTTTTTACCAAGGTAATGGCCGAAAAGATGTTTCTTCAAAGAAAAAAGGCATCTAAATTATCCCTTACTTGCACGACCTAAAAAGGGCAAGTTCCAGAGAACAGTTGGAGGTCGGAAGAGCACTATCTAAAGTAGTTCTTCGACGGCACGACTGGATTCTAAATATTCCAAGAATCGCAGCTGTTTTCCGACGATACGTCTGCTGTTCCTAGGGATGATTCTGGACACGGTTCAGAAAAAGGTTTTTCTTCCCGAGGAAAAAGCCAAGGAGTTATCCGACCTGTCAGGAACCTCCTAAAACCAGGAAAGGTGTCTGTACATCAATGCACAAGAGTCCTGGGAAAAATGGTGGCTTTTTACGAAGCAATTCCATTCGGCAGATTCCATGCAAGAATTTTCCAAAGGGATCTGTTGGACAAATGGTCAGGGTCGCATCCTCAGATGCACCTGCGAATAACCCTGTCGCCAAGGACAAGGGTATATCTTCTGTGGTGGTTGCAAAAGGCTCATCTATTGGAGGGCCGCAGATTCGGCATACAGGATTTGATCCTGGTGACCTCGGACGCCAGCCTGAGAGGTTGGGGAGCAGTCACACAAGGAAGAAACTTCCAGGGGGTATGGACGAACCTGGAAAAGTCTCTTCACATAAACATTCTGGTACTAAGAGCAATCTAAAATGCTCTAAGCCAGGCGGAACCACTCCTGCAAGGAAAACCGGTGTTGATTCAGTCGGACAACATCACGGCGGTCGCCCATGTAAACAGACAGGGCGGCACAAGAAGCAGGAGTGCAATGGCAGAAGCTGCCAAGATTCTTCGCTGGGCGGAGAATCACGTAATAGCACTGTCAGCAGTGTTCTTCCCGGGCGTGGACAACTGGGAAGCAGACTTCCTCAGCAGACACGATATTCACCCGGGAGAGGGGGGTCTTCATCCAGAAGTCTTCCACATGCTAATAAACTGTTGGGAAAGACCAATGGTAGACATGATGGCGTCTCGCCTCAACAAGAAACTGGACAAGTATTGCGCCAGGTCAAGAGATCCACAGGCAATAGCTGTGGACGCACTGGTAACACCTTGGGTGTACAAATCAGTATATGTGTTTCCTCCTCTGCCTCTCATACCAAAGGTATTGAAGATTATACGGTGAGGAGGAGTAAGAACAATACTAGTGGCTCCGGATTGGCCAAGAAGGACTTGGTACCCGGAACTTCAAGAGTTGGTCACGGACGACCCGTGCCCTCTACTTCTGAGAAGGGACCTGCTACAACAGGGTCCCTGTCTCTTTCAAGACTTACCGCGGCTGCGTTTGACGGCATGGCGGTTGAACGCCAGATCCTAAAAGGGAAAGGCATTCCAGAAGAAGTCATTCCTACCTTGATTAAGGCAAGGAAGGAAGTCACCGCGAAACATTATCACCGCATTTGGCGAAAATATGTCGCGTGGTGCGAGGATCGGAGTGTTCCGACGGAGGAATTTCAACTGGGTCGTTTCCTACATTTCCTACAATCAGGATTGTCTATGGGTCTCAAATTGAGATCTATTAAGGTTCAAATTTCGGCCCTGTCAATATTCTTCCAAAAAGAATTGGCCTCAGTTCCTGAGGTACAGACTTTTGTTAAAGGAGTACTGCATATACAGCCTCCTGTGGTGCCTCCGGTGGCACCGTGGGATCTAAATGTAGTTTTAGATTTCCTCAAATCCCATTGGTTTGAACCATTGAAAAAGGTGGATTTTAAATATCTCACATGGAAAGTGACTATGTTACTGGCCCTGGCTTCCGCCAGGAGAGTATCTAAATTGGCGGCTTTATCTTATAAAAGCCCTTATCTAATCTTCCATTCGGATAGGGCAGAACTGAGGACTCGTCCGCATTTTCTCCCTAAGGTGGTATCAGCGTTTCACCTGAACCAACCTATTGTGGTGCCTGCGGCCACTGGCGACTTGGAGGACTCCAAGTTGTTGGACGTTGTCAGAGCCTTAAAAATATACATTTCAAGGACGGCTGAAGTCAGAAAATCTGACTCGCTGTTGATACTATATGCACCCAACAAGTTGGGTGCCCCTGCTTCTAAGCAGACGATTGCTCGTTGGATTTGTAACACAATTCAACTTGCTCATTCTGTGGCAGGCCTGCCACAGCCTAAATCTGTTAAGGCCCATTCCACAAGGAAGGTGGGCTCATCTTGGGCGGCTGCCCGAGGGGTCTCGACATTACAATTCTGTCGAGCAGCTACGTGGTCGGGGGAAAACACGTTTGTAAAATTCTACAAATTTGATACCCTGGCAAAAGAGGACTTGGAATTCTCTCATTCGGTGCTGCAGAGTCATCCGCACTCTCCCGCCCGTTTGGGAGCTTTGGTATAATCCCCATGGTCCTTTCAGGAACCCCAGCATCCACTTAGGACGATAGAGAAAATAAGAATTTACTTACCGATAATTCTATTTCTCGGAGTCCGTAGTGGATGCTGGGCGCCCATCCCAAGTGCGGATTATCTGCAATACTGTACATAGTTATTGTTAACAAATTCGGGTTATATTGTTAAGGAGCCATCTTTAAGAGGCTCTTTCTGTTATCATACTGTTAACTGGGTTTAGATCACAAGTTGTACGGTGTGATTGGTGTGGCTGGTATGAGTCTTACCCGGGATTCAAATTGCCTCCCTTATTGTGTACGCTCGTCCGGGCACAGTACCTAACTGGAGTCTGGAGGAGGGTCATAGGGGGAGGAGCCAGTGCACACCACCTGATCTGGTAAAAGCTTTACTTTTTTGTGCCCTGTCTCCTGCGGAGCCGCTATTCCCCATGGTCCTTTCAGGAACCCCAGCATCCACTACGGACTCCGAGAAATAGAATTATCGGTAAGTAAATTCTTATTTTAGCAGCAGTGCAAACGCTAGGCCGCCGCCCTCTGGGAGTGTATCTTAGCAGAAGTGCTAATGAAAGGATCGCAGAACTGCTCCAAAAAAAGATTGTGCAGTTTCTGAGTAGCTCCAGACTTACTCCTAGCTAGCGCCACTTCAGACTGTTTGGTTCCTGTTTTGACGTCACAAACACGCCCTCCGTTCGGCCAGCCACGCCTCGGTTTTCCCAGCACGCCAGTTTTTATCTGGCACGCCTGTGTTTTTACACACACTCCCCAAAAACGGTAAGTTACCACCCAGAAACACCCACTTCCTGTCAATCACTCTGCGGCCAGCAGTGCGACTGAAAAGCATCGCTAGACCTTGTGTGAAACTGCATCGGCCATTGTGAAAGTACGTCATGCGTGCGCACTGCACCCCATACGCATGTGCAGAAGTGTCGCTTTTTTTACCTAATCTCCGGGCTGCGATCGAAAGCAGCTAGCGATCAACTCGGAATGAGGGCCATTAACATTTATCAAGTACATTCTATAAAATGATTTATTTCTCCACTTTTTAGACTCTCCACCAATGTATTCAGCGGTACCCGGACTCCAGGTCGACAACAAAAAGGTTGACACACCTTAGGTCGACACCAATTGGTCGAAACACCTTATGCCGACATTGACAAAAGGTTGACAGGAACAAGGTCGGCATGGAAAAAGGTCGACATGAGTTTTTCACAATTTTTTTCTTTTTTGGAACCTTTTCATACTTAACGATCCACATGGACTACGATTGGAACGGTAATCTGTGCCGAGCGAAGGCACCATGCACGAAGCATGGTGAGCGAGCGAGCCATGCGAGGGGACGCGGTGCACTAATTGGGGTTCTCGGTCACTCTACGAAGAAAACGACACAAAAAAACAACCTCATGTCGACTTTTTCCCATGTCGATCTTGTTCCTGTCGACCTTTTGTCCATGTTGACCTTTTGTCCACGTCGACCTAAGGTGTGTCGACCAATTGGCGGCTACCTAAGGTGTGTCGACCTTTTTGTTGTCGACCTGGAGTCCCAGACCCATATCCAGCATTCCTGGCTCTTTAGCTTATGCCATTTTGAGTCCTATTGGAGAAAGCGCTATATAAAATGATCATCTTAGTTAGTATTTCTTAAGTTAAACATAAATGCAGAATAGTTACCAATGTTCTGGCGACCTACCTTTCCCCTTTCTGTATGCAGCAGGCTGTGACTGTATAGTGTGATAAATAATCCAGATCAGCAGGAGATAAGAACCAGAATTTAGTTGATACACCTTAGCAAGCCTTGTTTCATGCAGGTACAGATTACATACTGCCAGCAGGAGCTACTGTAGGTGAAACAGGGTCGCTACAGTCAGGCATGGCTAACTCGGATAGATCACCAGACCACAGGTAATGCTCTCCATTTATAGTTCGTTAGAAGAGGAAACTGAATATATATGGGAGACCGGCAGACGGGATGCCGGCTGTCACTATACCGAATCCCAGCTGAGAGGTGGTGGTGTATACCCACCATCCGAGTGGAAATTCGGGGCTGCGGTCGGTATTCCGACTGACAGCATTTCACTGGCTGTCGGGATTACGGATTCTGTGAATTGAATGCCGGATCCCAACAGCCGCTTTATTAGCTGCATCCCATGGGAACACACGGGACTTTTTTTGGACTGTAGTATGGTACCACTAGAGCTGCAGTCATGACTGTCTGGAAAACGTGCATTGCTTAGTACTGTGCACACTGAGTTTCCCAAAAGCCTGACAGACCATGGACACAAGCAGCAGCATTCATGTCCCACCAAGTGGAAATTGGCAGTGTACTTTACACATCAATTAGCTATTGTGCCAGCCATTTACACAACATGACAGGCATATTCTGTAAAGCACTGCTGAATGTGTGCGCTATATAAATAACAGACAATATAGTACGCACACCAGCCACATGGTGCTCTCCCTAAACTGGACTCACTTTCTGGTGGTCCTCAACTGCTCAGCAGCTAAAGCACAGATATTTTGTTGTAGCACACCTGTAATCTCTGCTCACATGGAGCAAGATGCACCGAGCCTTGGAAGGTGGATAAAGTGGAGAGAGATAAAGTACCAACCAATCAGCTCCTGGCTGTCATTTTTCAAACACAGCCTGTAACATGGCAGTAAAGAGCTGGTACTTATAACTCTCCAAGGCTTAGTACATCTTGCCCATAAACTCATAATATTAACTTTTGAAATTACCATAACACACGGCATACCTACAGTATGTGGCAATACTGGCAAGTCACAGAAGGCACTATACAAATGTAATACTTCGGTCACCAGTTATCAGAGAACAATTATGTTATGTAAAAGTTAAACAATGTAAACAATACTATTCATCCAACTGAAATGAATTGTAAACACTTGCCTGTATACAGAGCATTCAGCAAAGGAGTGTTGCTGTAAGCTCGAATCAGTATTTTCTGACACATTCTCAAAAATCATTATGTTTAAAATGAATAATTCTGCCTTGGCTCCAATTATCCCTTATGCTGCATTTAGATCGCAAATGCCGGATCCTACCCGGTAAGAGAAACGTGTCCTTACCGGGTGGGATCCGGCATTTGCGCTCCGTTGCAGGCTTTCTGACCTGGCAATATACCGGGTCGGTTGCCATAACAACGGAGCGCGCAGCAGCAGCAGGGGCGGGGGTGGAGGCGGCGTCGGGAGATGAGCTCATCTCCTGCGCCGCCTCTCCCTATCTTCTGAATGGGAACCGTGTCGCATCGACACGGCTCCCATTCACACTGCACCTGACCCGGTAATCAACCCGGGTAAAACCCTTCTTTTTTACCGGGTTGATTTACCGGGTCAGGCGACCCGCTAAATCGCCCAGTGTGCTTTCACATCGCACACTGACCCGGGTCGACACGGCAATATGCCGTGTCGATACCGGGTTATTTGTGCGATGTGAAAGGGGTATTAGTAAGCGGAGCACAGTACACAGAGGAGGACAGGGCTAGTACTGGGCAAGACAAATCAGGAAGTAGTTAGCTAGTTAGTAACACTGGGACTTGGCTGGGAGGTGGCAGGTCAGCTACAAGCGAGTGATTTACAGAAATTATATAATATTATATATATATATATATATATATATATATATATATATATATATATATTTTTATTATTATTATCTATTTATTTTATTAGTAGGTGCTTGATGCTAGATATTATGTTAGTAGATCGGTAACTACCTTGCGTATCGCCTACTGCTGTATACATATACAAATACCACCAGCATGCTTTGATAGACAAGGGCTGACATTACATGCTGTGCTGAAGACTGCAGAGCAGCTAGGCAATTGCCTATGTGCGCTTAAATATATATGGAACGCGGAAAGTACAGCACATTATATCTCGCAGCACAGACGCGCAGGGAGCCGCAATAGGTCTCGTCCTTGGTGCGACTGTCGTGAATGACGTGCAGCATAGTGATTATATGGATCATAGTAATCTATAAGGACTCACTCGTTTCCCAGGAACTCATGGAATTTGATCCTACCGATCGTGGTGTCTGCCTCGAAGTCCGGGAAGCAGTCCCCCAGCAATAGCCCAGGCATGCCTGCTGTCAGATGGAACACACCACGGATAAGCAGAGTAGACTAGTCTGCTCTGCTACAAAGCTGACATGTCCCGCTGCTTAATAAGTTACTCCAGTAGGCGTGGCTGACAGGAAAGGGGAGGAGTCTCAGTGGTGCCTCTGAGAAGGATGGAGTTATGCAGATTAGTATGAGTGAGGAGGATATAGCTGGAAACGGAGAGATCATGGCTCCCCCTACAGGTAGCTGCTGCTGCTGCTCTCATTCAGTGATTTCAGTGATTTCCTTTTACTATTTGTTGAAGTTTTACTGTTTGTTGAAGTAACAGATCTTGAGCGTCACTAATGTGACTGAGAACGCAAGCTGCTGGATGCCAAATATTCCTGATGATGGGGAAGTCATGTGCTGAAGGGAAATACGCTGTCAGAGTAACCATGCACTTACCTAATCATCCTATCATGGGTAGATCAAAATTTGCATTGTTAGTTTTGACCGAAATAACCTTAATTTCTCTTACGTACTATAGGATGCTGGGGTCAACATTAGTACCATGGGGTATAGATGGGTCCACCAGGAGCCATTGGCACTTTAAGAGTTTGAGAGTGTGGGCTGGCGCCTCCCGCTATGCCCCTCCTACCAGACTCAGTTTTGAAAATGTGCTCGGAGGAGCCCGTAACAGCTAGGTGATTTCTACAGAGCTTCTTTAGTAAAGTTTTTTTTTTAGAGTTTATTATTTTACAGGGAGGCTGCTGGCAACAGCGTCACTGCTTCGTGGGACTAAGGGGGGGAGTAGTGTCCACCCTGTGGGGACTGAGCCACTCTCTCCTCTGACAGGACACTGAGCTCCTGAGGGGATAGATCGTTCCCCGCCACAGGGGATCGCTCACCCCAGCAGCATGCCGCCACCCCCTTACAGAGCTGAAGATCAGTGGCGAGTGAGTCACCGACCCCCCTAACAAGCGGGGGGCCAGTGTAAAGATGGTGGGAACAGGGTAGGAGCGCAGTACTAACTGCGCTCCGGAGGCTCAGCGGTAGTTAGTGCGGCGCTGTGAGGGGTGCACTGAGCCAGTGCCTGATCCCTGCCTGCACTGGTCAGCAAGCCTATGGGGGTCCATGGATCTCAGCCAGCATTTTACCTCAGGCCAGTATAATCCTTGAGAAGAGCGGGAAGACAGCGCCATTTTGGGGGCAGAGCTTCTCGGAGCGGACCCAGCAGCATTCAGCACCATTTTCCTGCCTGCACAGCGCTGTCCAGGAAGAGCAAGTCCCTCCACAGCAACTCCAGCTATCTGTCACAGTACCAGGGGGTTGTAGAAGTGGGGGGAAGGGGGGGGGGGGAGGCTGCATTAAGACTGTGTAAGCTATTAAGGTGCACAGTTAGCGCTAGTAGGGGTTTCCCTTTACATTAAAAGCGCTGTGTGTGGGTTGGCTCCAATCTTTGTGTCTCTCTTCCCATTCTTGGGGGTGAAACCCTGTCTGTCCTCCCGTGTGTGTGTGTGTGTGTGTGTGTGTGTGTGTGTGTGTGTGTGTGTGTGTGTGTGTGTGTGTGTGTGTGTGTGTGTGGAGTGTCTGTGGTTTCCATTAAGCAATGTCCAGGGACTCTGTATCATATGCTGCAGAGGATATGTCCTCTCACAATGATCCCATTCCATGTAATCAGGATTGCACTGGTTTAGCACAGATACCAGCAAGGGAGCCTGAGTGGTTATCATCTATCAAATCTATGATTTCTCAGATTTCAAACAGGGTTGCACAAAATGAATCTGCAACTCAGGCTTTACAGAACTCTTTGGCAGTCTGGCCCAGTTCTGGTACCTCAGGGTTCCCCGCCAGAGCTGACCATAGGCATAGGCAAACTAGGGAATTGCCTAGGGCATTTGATATGCCTAGGAGCATCATCAGCTTCTGCTGATTAAAATGATATGCGGCATGCCTATATTCTGTATGTAGCATTTCATATGCAGATACAGCCACAGTCTCACACGGTATATTAGCATGCTTCATATCATTTTAATCAGCAGAAGCTGCTTGTGCATCCTAGCCACATAGCAATGCAAATAAGATGCATTGTCATAAAAAAAGGTGCCCGATGTTAGCATTGATGCAAGATTTGTGAGGACGGGTTCACTACGGCTGGCCGGCGGTCGGGCTCCCGGCGACCAGCATGCCGGCGCCGGGAGCCCAACCGCCGGCTGACCGACAGTGTGGCGAGCGCAAATGAGCCCCTTGCGGGCTCGCTGCGCTCGCCACGCTACGGGCACGGTGGCGCGCTACGCGCGCCACACTATTTTATTCTCCCTCTATGGGGGTCGTGGACCCCCACGAGGGAAAATAAGTGTCGGTATGCCGGCGGTCGGGCTCCCGGCGCCGGTATACTGAGCGCCGGGAGCCCGACCGCCGGCATACAGAAGACCACCCGTGAGGACACATCTGTATCCAAGCAGAGGCAAAGGTCACAGTGTTAGTGGAAGTGTGAGTGCTGTGTGCATGTGAGTGGGTTGGTTGTGCAGTAGAGTTCAGAATATGTGTAAGGAGCATTAAAGGTGTCATGTAAAAATGTATTAATAATGTGCAACATATGTGTAAAGGGCCACTATGTGTGTCATTATGTGTATAAGGGCATTAATAATGTGTGTAATATGTGTAACAGGGTACTACTGTATGTGTGTCATGTGTATAGGGGCACTAATAATGTGCAGCAAATGTGTAGGGGGCACTATGTGTGTCATAATGTGTATAAGGGCATTAATAATGTGTGGCATATGTGTAAGGGACATTATGTGTAAAAGGGCATTAATAAAGGTTGTCATAATGTGTAAGGTGCATTATGTTTATAAGGACATTAATGTGTCTCATATGTGTAAGGGGCATTACTGTGTGGAATTGTGTATAAATGCATTACTAATGTGTGGCATTATGTGTATAAGGTGCTCTACTATGTGGCGTTGCATATAGAAAGGGCACTACTGTGTCATCTAATGTGAATAAAGAGCAATAAGGTGGGGTGTAATGTGAATAAGGAGCAATTCAGTGTGATGTAATGTGAAGAGTAACGTTTATAAGGTAAAGTGATACTACTGTGGGATGTAATATGAATTATGGACACTATCGCAAGATAAAATGTGAATAAAGTTGCAGTACTGTGTGGCGTAATTGGAATTGGGGTTACTATTGTGTGGCCATGCCCCTTCCCAGCAAGAAGATGCCCCTTTTTGGACTGTGCGTCAAATGTGCGAACTCTTCCTATTTAAAAATAAGAATTTACTTACCGATAATTCTATTTCTCGTAGTCCGTAGTGGATGCTGGGAACTCCGTAAGGACCATGGGGAATAGCGGCTCCGCAGGAGACTGGGCACAAAAGTAAAGCTTTAGGACTACCTGGTGTGCACTGGCTCCTCCCCCCATGACCCTCCTACAAGCCTCAGTTAGGATACTGTGCCCGGACGAGCGTACACAATAAGGAAGGATTTATGAATCCCGGGTAAGACTCATACCAGCCACACCAATCACACCGTACAACTTGTGATCTGAACCCAGTTAACAGCATGATAACAGAGGAGCCTCTGGATAGATGGCTCACAACAACAATAACCCGATTTAGTTAACAATAACTATGTACAAGTATTGCAGACAATCCGCACTTGGGATGGGCGCCCAGCATCCACTACGGACTACGAGAAATAGAATTATCGGTAAGTAAATTCTTATTTTCTCTGACGTCCTAGTGGATGCTGGGAACTCCGTAAGGACCATGGGGATTATACCAAAGCTCCCAAACGGGTGGGAGAGTGCGGATGACTCTGCAGCACCGAATGAGAGAGCTCCAGGTCCTCCTCAGCCAGGGTATCAAATTTGTAGAATTTAGCAAACGTGTTTGCCCCTGACCAAGTAGCTGCTCGGCAAAGTTGTAAAGCCGAGACCCCTCGGGCAGCCGCCCAAGATGAGCCCACCTTCCTTGTGGAATGGGCTTTTACAGATTTTGGCTGTGGCAGGCCTGCCACAGAATGTGCAAGCTGAATTGTATTACAAATCCAACGAGCAATAGTCTGCTTAGAAGCAGGAGCACCCAGCTTGTTGGGTGCATACAGGATAAACAGCGAGTCAGATTTTCTGACTCCAGCCGTCCTGGAAACATATATTTTCAGGGCCCTGACTACGTCCAACAACTTGGAGTCCTCCAAGTCACTAGTAGCCGCAGGTACCACAATAGGTTGGTTCAGATGAAACGCTGAAACCACCTTAGGGAGAAAATGAGGACGAGTCCTCAATTCCGCCCTGTCTGAATGGAAGATCAGATAAGGGCTTTTACAGGATAAAGCCGCCAATTCTGACACGCGCCTGGCCGAGGCCAGGGCCAACAGCATGACCACTTTCCATGTGAGATATTTTAACTCCACAGATTCAAGTGGTTCAAACCAATGTGACTTTAGGAACCCCAAAACTACATTGAGATCCCAAGGTGCCACTGGAGGCACAAAAGGAGGCTGTATATGCAGTACCCCTTTTACAAACGTCTGAACTTCAGGAACTGAAGCTAGTTCTTTCTGGAAGAAAATTGACAGGGCCGAAATTTGAACCTTAATGGACCCCAATTTTAGGCCCATAGACACTCCTGTTTGCAGGAAATGCAGGAATCGACCTAGTTGAAATTCCTCCATCGGGGCCTTACTGGCCTCGCACCGCGCAACATATTTTCGCCAAATGCGGTGATAATGCTTTGCGGTTACATCCTTCCTGGCTTTGATCAGGGTAGGGATGACTTCATCCGGAATGCCTTTTTCCTTCAGGATCCGGCGTTCAACTGCCCTGCCGTCAAACGCAGCCGCGGTAAGTCTTGGAATAGACAGGGTCCTTGCTGGAGCAGGTCCCTTCTTAGAGGTAGAGGCCACGGGTCCTCCGTGAGCATCTCTTGAAATTCCGGGTACCAAGACCTTCTTGGCCAATCCGGAACCACGAGTATAGTTCTTACTCCCCTCCGTCTTATAATTCTCAGTACTTTTGGTATGAGAGGAAGAGGAGGGAACACCTACACTGACTGGTACACCCACGGTGTTACCAGAGCGTCCACAGCTATTGCCTGAGGGTCCCTTGACCTTGCGCAATACCTGTCCAATTTTTTGTTTAGGCGGGACGCCATCATGTCCACCTTTGGTTTTTCCCAACGGTTTACAATCATGTGGAAGACTTCTGGGTGAAGTCCCCACTCTCCCGGGTGGAGGTCGTGCCTGCTGAGGAAGTCTGCTTCCCAGTTGTCCACTCCCGGAATGAACACTGCTGACAATGCTATCACATGATTTTCCGCCCAGCGAAAAATCCTTGCAGCTTCTGCCATTGCCCTCCTGCTTCTTGTGCCGCCCTGTCTGTATACGTAGGCGACTGCCGTGATGTTGTCCGACTGGATCAGCACCGGCTGACCTTGAAGCAGAGGTCTTGCTTGGCTTAGGGCATTGTAAATGGCCCTTAGCTCTAAGATATTTATGTGAAGTGATGTCTCCAGGCTTGACCACAAGCCCTGGAAATTTCTTTCCTGTGTGACTGCTCCCCAGCCTCGCAGGCTGGCATCCGTGGTCACCAGGACCCAGTCCTGAATGCCGAATCTGCGGCCCTCTAGAAGATGAGCACTCTGCAACCACCACAGGAGAGACACCCTTGTCTTTGGTGACAGGGTTATCCGCTGATGCATCTGAAGATGCGATCCGGACCATTTGTGCAGCATTCTTGCGTGGAATCTGCCGAATGGAATTGCTTCATAGGAAGCCACCATTTTTCCCAGGACCCTTGTGCACTGATGCACTGACACTTGGCCTGGTTTTAGGAGGTTTCTGACTAGTTCGGATAACTCCCTGGCTTTCTCCTCCGGGAGAAACACCTTTTTCTGGACTGTGTCCAGGATCATCCCTAGGAATAGAAGACGTGTCGTAGGGATCAGCTGCGATTTTGGAATATTGAGGATCCAACCGTGCTGCCGCAACACTACTTGAGATAGTGCTACCCCGACTACCAACTGTTCCCTGGATCTTGCCCTTATCAGGAGATCGTCCAAGTAAGGGATAACTAAAACTCCCTTCGAAGGAGTATCATCATTTCGGCCATTACTTTGGTAAAGACCCGAGGTGCCGTGGACAAACCAAACAGCAGCGTCTGAAACTGATAGTGACAGTTCTGTACCACAAACCTGAGGTACCCTTGGTGTGAAGGGTAAATTGGGACATGGAGATAAGCATCCTTGATGTCCCGAGACACCATATAATCCCCTTCTTCCAGGTTCGCAATCACCGCTCTGAGTGACTCCATCTTGAATTTGAACCTTTGTATGTAAGTGTTCAAGGATTTCAGATTTTAAATAGGTCTCACCGAGCCGTCCGGCTTCGGTACCACAAAAAGCGTGGAATAATACCCCTTTCCCTGTTGTAGGAGGGGTACCTTGATTATCACCTGCTGGGAATACAGCTTGTGAATGGCTTCCAATACCGCCTCCCTGTCAGAGGGAGACGTCGGTAAAGCAGACTTTAGGAAACGGCGAAGGGGAGACGTCTCGAATTCCAATTTGTACCCCTGAGATACCACCTGAAGGATCCAGGGGTCCACCTGTGAGTGAGCCCACTGCACGCTGAAATTTTTGAGACGGGCCCCCACCGTGACTGAGTCCGCTTGTAAAGCCCCAGCGTCATGCTGAGGACTTGGCAGAAACGGGAGAGGGCTTCTGTTCCTGGGAACTGGCTGTTTGCTGCAGCCTTTTTCCTCTCCCTCTGCCACGGGGCAGAAATGAGGAGCCTTTTGCCCGCTTGCCCTTATGGGGCCGAAAGGACTGCGCCTGATAATACGGCGTCTTCTTATGTTGAGAGGCTACCTGGGTTAAAAATGTGGATTTCCCAGCCGTTGCCGTGGCCACCAGGTCTGTTAGACCTACCCCAAATAACTCCTCCCTTTTATAAGGCGATACTTCCATATGCCTTTTGGAATCAGCATCACCTGACCACTGTCTTGTCCATAACCCTCTTCTGGCAGAAATGGACAGCGCACTTACTCTTGATGCCAGTCGGCAAATATCCCTCTGTGCATCACGCATATATAGAAATGCATCTTTTAAATGCTCTATAGTCAGTAATATACTGTCCCTATCTAGGGTATCAATATTGTCAGTCAGGGATTCCGACCAAGCCACCCCAGCACTGCACATCCAGGCTGAGGCGATTGCTGGTCGCAGTATCACACCCGTGTGAGTGTATATACATTTTAGGATATTTTCCTGCTTTCTGTCAGCAGGTTCCTTAAGGGCGGCCGTATCCGGGGACGGTAGTGCCACCTGTTTAGACAAGCATGTGAGCGCTTTATCCACCCTAAGGGGTGTTTCCCAACGTGCCCTATCCTCTGGCGGGAAGGGGTATGATGCTAATAACTTTTTAGGAATTAACAGTTTTTATTGGGGGAAACCCACGCATCATCACACACTTCATTTAATTCCTCAGATGCAGGAAAAACTACAGGCAGTTTTTTCTCACCCAACATAATACCCTTTTTAGTGGTACTGGTATTATCAGAAATATGTAAAACATTTTCCATAGCCTCAATCATGTAACGTGTGGCCCTACTGGAAGTCACATTCGTCTCTTAATCGTCGACACTGGAGTCAGTATCCGTGTCGGCGTCTGTATCTGCCATCTGAGGTAACGGGCGTTTTAGAGCCCATGATGGCTTTTGAGACACCTGGACAGGCACAGGCTGAGTAGCCGGCTGTCTCATGTCATCAATCTTTTGTAAAGAGCTGACACTGTCACGTAATTCCTTCCATAAGCTCAGCCACTCAGGTGTCGACTCCCTAGGGGGTGACATCTCCATTACAGGCAATTGCTCCGCCTCCACACCATTTTCCTCCTCATACATGTCGACACAATCGTACCGACACACAGCACACACACAGGGAATGCTCTGATAGAGGACAGGACCCCACTAGCCCTTTGGGGAGACAGAGGGAGAGTATGCCAGCACACACCAGAGCGCTATATATATACAGGGATAACCTTATAGAAGTGTTTTTCCCCTTATAGCTGCTGTTTTATTAATACTGCGCCTAATTAGTGCCCCCCTCTCTTTTTTAACCCCTTTCTGTAATGTAGTAACTGCAGGGGAGAGCCAGGGAGCTTCCCTCCAACGGAGCTGTGAGAGAAAATGGCGCCAGTGTGCTGAGGAGATAGGCTCCGCCCCTTTTTCGCGGACTTTTCTCCTGCATTTTTATGGATTCTGGCAGGGGTTAAAATACATCCATATAGCCCTGGGGGTTATATGTGATGTATGTTTGCCAGCCAAGGTGTTTTTATTGCTGCTCAGGGCGCCCCCCCCCCAGCGCCCTGCACCCTCAGTGACCGCAGTGTGAGGTGTGTATGAGGAGCAATGGCGCACAGCTGCAGTGCTGTGCGCTACCTTGGTGAAGACTGATGTCTTCTGCCGCCGATTTTCTGGACCTCTTCTTGCTTCTGGCTCTGTAAGGGGGCCGGCGGCGCGGCTCTGGGACCGGACTCCGAGGCTGGGCCTGTGTTTGGTCCCTCTGGAGCTAATGGTGTCCAGTAGCCAAGAAGCCCAAGCTGGCTGCAAGCAGGCAGGTTCGCTTCTTCTCCCCTTAGTCCCTCGATGCAGTGAGCCTGTTGCCAGCAGGTCTCACTGAAAATAAAAAACCTAAAACTAAACTTTCACTAAGAAGCTCAGGAGAGCCCCTAGTGTGCACCCTTCTCGGCCGGGCACAAAAATCTAACTGAGGCTTGGAGGAGGGTCACGGGGGGAGGAGCCAGTGCACACCAGGTAGTCCTAAAGCTTTACTTTTGTGCCCAGTCTCCTGCGGAGCCGCTATTCCCCATGGTCCTTACGGAGTTCCCAGCATCCACTAGGACGTCAGAGAAATATAGGGGGTACAAGGACTGCTATGGGTGAGGGGTAATGGTGCTGGGAAAGAGGTGCAAGGTCAGAGGCAGAACCAGCGGTGGTGCTAGAGGGCACCAGCCAAAATCTTGCCTAGGGCATCATATTGGTTAGGACCGGCTCTGCTCCCCGCTGTATATTCACATAAACGTGCTCTTGCGCAGATCATGCAGGATTTTACAGATACCGATTCTGACACTGCAGACGGTGACGGGGATGTGTTGCGGGGGGCAGAATATCTTGCTAAAGGGGTGCAGTTGATAATAGAGGCTATTAGAGATGTGTTGAATATTGCTGATACAACACCTGAGCAGGATGAGGAGGCTTACTTCACTGAAAATAAGAAAGCCTTGCTAACCTTCCCTGCGTCAAAGGAATTAGATGCTATTTTTGAAAAGGCTTGGTAAAACCCAGATAAAAAATTCCAGATACCTAAAAGGGTTCTGGTGGCATTTACTTTCCCGGTAGAGGATAGGAAAAAATGGGAAAACCCGCCTATTGTTGACGCGTCAGTATCCAGACTCTTAAAAAAGGTGGTTTTACCTGTTCCAGGATCTACCGTCTTGAAAGAGCCGACTGATCATAAGATTGATAATGCACTCAAATCCATGTACACTGATTCTGGGGCAATACTAGGTCCCACTATTGTCAGTGCTTTGATTGCCAAAGCTATAGTAAAGTGGCACGTTACTTGAAGACTTGGATACTATGGAGAAATGTGATGTTGAATTGTTTTTACGTAACATTCAGGATTCGGCAGGATTTCTGGTAGAATCCATGAAAGACCTGGGTTCCATGGCTGTGGGAATTTCTTCCATGTCTGTATCAGCTCATCAAGGACTGTGGTTGCGCCAGTGGTCTGCCAACGCCGAATCCAGGTGAAGTGTGGAGACCCTACCCTACACAGGTCAGGCTCTCTTTGGGGAAGAGTTAGATGCGTGGATCTCCATGGCTACGGCTGGTAAGTCACATTTTCTTCCCTAAGCTACACCTACTCCGAAGAAACCCTTTTCTTCAGCTACATCAAAGCCCTTTCGGTCTACCAAGCCCAGAAAGGCCAAGCCGTCCAACACCTTCTTTCGGGGAGGTCGGCCGAAGTCCAAGAAAACTGCAGCTGCAGGTTCCCAGGAAGAGTAACCTACTTCAGGTACACCAAAGTCCTCCACATGACGGTGGACTGCACATCGCGGAGGTGGGGCAAGTGGGAGCAAAACTCAGGCATTTCAGTCACGTCTGGGTGTCATCCAGCCTGGACCCCTGCGTGCAAGATATTGTGTCTCAGGGGTACAAGCTGAAATTTCAAAATCTCCCTCCTCAACGATTTTTCAAATCAGGCTTGCCAGCTCTGCTGGCAGACAGGACTGTCCAGCAAGAAGCCATCCAGAAATTGGTAGAGGCACAGGTCATTGTGCCAGTACCACCTCATATGGAAAACAAAGGTTACTATTCGAACCTTTTCCTGGTACTGAAACCGGACAGTTCGGTCAGGCCCATTCTGAACCTAAAGTCACTAATCCACTTTCGGAGGGAGTTCAAGTACAAAATGGAGTCTCTAAGGGCAGTGATATCAGGTCTGGAGGAGGGGGAATTCCTGGTATCCCTGGATATCAAGGATGCGTACCACAACATTCCAATTTGGCTGCCGCATCAAGCTTATCTTCGATTCGCACTGATGGACTGTCATTTTCAGTTCAAGGCCCTACCATTTGGCCACTCCGTAGCACCGAGGGAATTCAACAAGGTGATGGCGGAAATGATGATTCTTCTCCACAGACAGGGGGTGAACATAATTCTGTATCTGAACTATCTGTTGATAAAGGCATCGTCCAAGAAGAAGCTGTTACGGTCCATAGCTCTAATGACCCAGCTTTTCAGGGAAATGGTTGGATCCTGTATCTTCCAAAATCTCATTTGGAACCAACCAGGAGGTTGTCCTTTCTGGGAATGATCCTCGATACGGAAGTGCAGAGGGTGTTCCTTCCAGAGGAAATAGTGCTGGTGATACAAACTATGGTCCGGGATGTCTTGAAGCCAACCCGGGTGTCGGTTCATCAGTAGATTCGCCTTCTGGGGAAGATGGTGGCCTCTTACGAGTCTCTGTATTACGGGAGGTTTCACGCTCGGTCCTTCCAACTGGATCTCCTGGACAAGTGGTCGGGTCCCATCTACACATGCACCAGAGAATACGTCTGCCGCCAAAGGCCAGGATTTCACTCCTCTGGTGCCTGTAATTACCTTACTTTCTGAAGTGCCGCAGGTTCGGGATTCAGGACTGGATCCTTCTAACTATGGATGCAAGTCTCCGGGTTGGGGCGCAGTCACTCAAGGGGAAACCTTCCAAGGAAGGTGGTCAAGTCTGGAAGCCAGGCTGCTGATAAATATTCTGGAGCTAAGAGCCATCTACAATGGTCTTCTCCAAGTGGCCCATCTTCTGAGAAATCGGGCGGTTCAAGTTCAGTCGGACAATGTGACAACAGTGGCTTACATAAACCGACAGGGCGGAACGAAGAGCAGAGCTGCAATGTCAGAGATAACAAGAGTCATCCTTTGGGCAGAAAAACCCGTGTTGGCGCTGTCAGCAATCTTCATTCCGGGAGTAGACAACTGGGAAGCATACTTCCTCAGCAGACACGATCTCCAATCCAGGAGAGTGGGGGTCTCCATCCGGAGGTGTTCAAGTAGGTAACAGATATTTGGGGCGTACCCCAGATCGACATGATGGCCTCTCATCTCAACAAGAAGCTTCGTAGGTATTGTTCCAGGTTGAGGGACCCGCAAGCAGTGGCGGTGGACGCCCTAGTGACTCCATGGGTGTTCCAGTCGGTGTACATGTTTTCTCCACTTCCACTCATCCCAAGGGTTCTAAAGCTCATAATTAGAACAAGGGTTCAAGCGATCCTCATTGCTCCAGACTGGCTAAGAAGGGCTTGATACATGGATCTTCTGGATCTACTGCAAGAAGAGCTCAGGCCTCTTCCTCTTCAGGATGACCTGCTACAGCAGGGGCCATTCGCCTATCAAGACTTAACACTGCTACGTTTGATGGCATGGTGGTTGAACGCCTGAAATTAACTCAAAAGGGCATTCTGAACAAGGTAATTCCTACCCTGATACAGGCTAGGAAAGGAGTACCGTCTAAACATTACCATCGAATTTGGAAAAAATATGTATCTTGGGGTGAGTCCAAGAAATTTCCTGCGGTGGAGATTCAACTGGGACGGTTTTCTCCTCTTCCTACAAGCCGATGTGGATATGGGCCTGATGTTGGGATCTGTGAAGGTCCAGATTTCGGCCCTATCCATTTTCTTCCAGAAACAGTTGGCTGCCCTCCCTTAGGTTCAGACCTTTTTGAAGGGAGTTCTGCACATCCAACCTTCCTTTGTACTGCCTACGGCACCTTGTGACCTTAACGTGGTGTTGCAGTTCCTCCAATCGGACTGGTTCCAGCCTCTACAGGAGGTTGAGGTCAAATTTTTTACATGTAAGGCTGTCACGTTGTTTGCCTTAGCTTCTGCTAGACGTGTGTCGGAGTTGGGGGCTTTGTCCTGTAAAAGCCCATACTTGATCTTCCACAAAGATAGAGCTGAGCTCCGGACATGTCAGCAGTTTCTTCCGAAGGTTGTGTTGGCATTTCATATCAACCAACCTATTGTGGTGCCAGTGGCTACTGACGCCTCAATTTCATCAAAGTCCTTGGATGTTGTAAGGGATCTGAAAATCTATGTGAAGAGGACTGCTCGTCACAGAAAATTGGACTCTCTGTTTGTCCTGTATCATCCCAAGAAAATTGGGTGTCCTGCTTCTAAGCAGACGATCTCTCGCTGGATCAGGTTCACTATCCATCATGCGTATTCTACGGCAGGATTGCCGTGTCCTACGACTGTCAAGGCCCACTCTACTCATAAGGTGGGGTCTTCCTTTGCGGCTGCCTGGGGTGTCTTGGCGTTACAACTTTGCCGAGCTGCAACTTGGTCTGGGTCAGACACGTTTGCAAAGTTCTACACGTTCGATACTTTGGCCTCTGATGATCTGAAGTTCAGTCAATCAGTTCTGCAGGAGCCTCCATGCTCTCCCTCCCATTCTGGGAGCTTTGGTACATCCCCATGGTACTAATGTGGACCCCAGCATCCTCTAGGACTCAAGAGAAAATAGGATTTTGGTTACCTACCGGTAAATCCTTTTCTCGTAGTCCGTAGAGGATGCTGGGCACCCTCCCAGCCCTTCGTTTTCCTGCTATCGTTATTTGGTTCAGTACAACTTTGTTTTAGTTGAGTACTGTATTGTTACATGGTAAGTAATGTTTCAACGGTTGCTGAGTTTTCAAGCTAAGTTAGCTTGATGTGCCGTGTATGTGTGAGCTGGTATGAATCTCGCCACTATCTGTGTTAAATCCTTCTCTCTAAGATGTCCGTCTTCTTGGGAATAGTTTCTAGACTGAGTCTGGAAGGAAGGGCATAGAGGGAGGAGCCAGCCCACACTCTCAAATTCTTAAAGTGCCAATGGCTCCTGGTGGACCCATCTATACCCCATGGTACTAATCTGGACCCCAGCATCCTCTATGGACTACGAGAACGGGATGTACTGGTATGTAACCAAAATCCTATTTTCTGATTTAAACAATTTTTTTTTATTGCAAGTAGGATTTTACCCTGAGTGCATATTGGAATAGTGATGACCATTGATGGCTCTGGTCTAGACCATCGATAGTTGCTATCAATGGATGGTCGATGGCCACCCCTATACTGGATTAAAAACATTTTATTTATAGAAAACAGGACAGTCATAAACAAATACAGTCAATGTTTTCAATGTCACATCAGCTTGATCAATTAGGGTAAAAATCTGTGAACTTGGGGCAGCTGTAACTGCTGTACAGCCGTGGCCAAAAGTTTTGAGAATGGAACAAATATTGATTTTCACAGTTTGCTACTTCAGTGTTTTTAGACCTTTTTGTCAGATGTTACTATGGTACACTGAAATAAAAATAGGATTTTAATTACCTATCGGTAAATCCTTTTCTCGTAGTCCGTAGAGGATACTGGGCTTCCATTTAGTACCATGGGGCATAGACGGGTCCTT
This sequence comes from Pseudophryne corroboree, assembly GCF_028390025.1. Taxonomy (NCBI): domain Eukaryota; kingdom Metazoa; phylum Chordata; class Amphibia; order Anura; family Myobatrachidae; genus Pseudophryne; species Pseudophryne corroboree. Next base: position 178,477,332 of record NC_086452.1, read on the forward strand.
TGGGAGCCACTGGCATGTTAAGACTTTAACAGTGTGGGCTGGCTCCTTCGTCTATGCCCCTCCTACTAGACTCAGTCTAGAAACTGTGCCGGAGGAGATGGACATACTTCGAGAGAAGGAAATACAGATAGTGGTGAGATTCACACCAGCTCACACCGAATGGAAAAAAACGTGCAGACCAGCATGCAACATGGAGACACCAGGACAAGAAAGTATACTGGTGCTGGCTAAATTTCAAATAATGAACGGATATGAGTTTTTCAATAAAAAGTTATTCATACATTTATTAAGAATTATGCTAGAAATAATTACATCGAATCTGATAGTCAAAAGGGTAAGATTAGTGTTAAAAGAATTGTGAGTCTCTCAAATTAACATGTGACCATATCTCCACTTAAACAATATGCACTTGTTTTCTGGCTAGGACTCATTCCTCCAAAGTGTCCTCAATACGCTTTGGATATAGGTATTTCCATGGCCTCAGGAAAAAAGTCCCCTTGGTTCTCAATTGCAGATCGAGGTCCAATGGCAACAGGGGAATGTCAAGAGATTCCAAATGGACAGCGCTGATGAGGATCCTGTGGGAGTTTGTAAGTCCAATAGTTGCCGGATGGTTAAGAATAGTAAGTGCAGTGCCTGTTGTTAGGAGGAGAAGGGCTCAACGCGTTTTGCTGGTCTTAGTCACCGTCAGCTTCCTCAGGAGCATATGGAGAAACCATGCTAACCAGCATGCACTATTAAGAAATCATGCAAAACCGCATGAAACATGAAGAAACCATGTCAACCAGCACGTAACATGAAGAAACCATACTAACCAGCAGGTAACATGAAGAAATCATGTCAACCATCATGCAACACGAAGAAAACATGTTATCTAGCATGAAACAGGAAGCAACCATGCCAATCAGCATGTAATCTGAAGAAACTATGCTAACCATGCATGAAGGAGGAACAGCAACAGCTGAACCAATACTTAACCAAGTAGCAACGCAGGAAAACAAAGCACTGGGCTGGCACCCAGCATCCTCCATGGACTACGAAAAAAACATTTATCGGTAGGTAATTAAAATCTTATTTTCTCTTACGTCCTAGAGGATGCTGGAGTTCCATTTAGTAACATGGGGATGTACCAAAGCTCCCAGTACGGGAGGGAGAGTGCTGAGGATCCTGCAGAATGGAGTGACCAAACTTTAGGTCCTCAGATGCCTAAGTATCGAACTTGTAGAACTTCAGCAAATGTGTTTGACCCCGACCAAGCAGTTGGTCGGCAAAGCTGTAAAGCCAAGACACCCCGTGCAGCTGCCCAGGAACAACCCACTGTACGAGTAGAGTGAGCCTTAAAAGATCTTGGACACGGCAGGCCTGCCATAGAATAAGCATGCTGGATTGTAAATCCGATCCAATGAGCAAATGTCTGCTTAGAAACAGGACACTCAATCATGTTGGGACCATAAAGGACAAACAGAGCGTCCGACTACCTGTGACTAGAAGTCCTCTTCACAAGTTAGAAATTTGACGTCCACCTCCTGTAAAGGCTCAAACCAATCGGACTGCAGGAACTGCAGCACCACATTAAAATCCCAAGGTGCCGTATGAGGCACAAAGGCTGGCTGGATGGGCAGAATCCCTATCAAGAAAGTCTGAATCTCAGGGAGTGCAGCCAATTGTTTCTGGAAGAAAATGGACAAGGCCAAAATCTGGACCTTATATGGAGCGGAAGCATAGGCCCAGAACCACACCTGCTTGCAGAAAGAGGGGAAACCATCCTAGTTGAAACTCCACCATAGGAAACTTCTTGGATTCACACCAAGACATGTACGTTTTCTAAATGCGATAGTAATGTTTAGACGTTACCCCGTTCCTAGTCTGTAGGAATGACTTTGTTCGGAATGCCCTTTCGATCTAAGATCTGGCGTTCAACCTCCATGCCATCAACATAGCCATGTAAGTCTTGATAAGTGCACGGCCCCTGTTGCAGAAGGTCCTCGTGAAGAGGAAGAGGCCTCGGATCTTCCAGCAGTAATTCCTCTGGATATGTCCGCATTCAAAGAATTAGCTACCAGCGGCCGGGAGGACTTTTTATATTTATAAGACTGTGCTCGGGTTGTAAGGATCCCATTTAGGTGATACTAATCATCTGCATTTGGACACTCTAAGCTCTTATAAAGAACACCTATATTGTAGTTCTATTGTGAACTCCCTAAATGTGCTTTTTTAAAGTAGGGTAAAAAATTTTTACCGGCAGGTAATTTACTTAATTCACTTCATTGCATTATAAAAATATTGATTGTTTTTATACCCATGTATGATGCATTATAATTATTAAAACTAATAGTATTTAAATACCGGCGCTTCTTTTTCCTTCACTTTGTGGGGAATTTCTGTTTCTAGTAACTCCAGAAGATCCGCGTACCAAGCACTTATTGGCCAGTCCGGAGCAATGAGGATCACCTGAACTCTTGTTCTTTTTAGTAGCTTGAGATTCATGGGATGAGTGGAAGTGGAGGGAACACATACACTGACTGGGACACCCACGGAATTACCAGGGCGTCCACCGCCACTGCTTGTGGGTCTCGTGACCTGGAACAGTATCTCCGAAGCTTCTCATTGAGGCGAGAGGCCATTATGTCTATCTAAAGGTACACCCCATCGGCTTGTTACCTCTGCGAATACCTCCGGGTGGAGGCCCCATTCTCCTGGATGGAGACCGTGTCTGCTGAGGAAGTCTGCTTCCCAGTTGTCCAATCCCGGAATGAAGACTGCTGACAGCACCCGTGCATGCTTCTCTGCCCAGAGGAGGATTATTGCCCTGCTCTTCGTTCCACCCTGCCTGTTTATGTAGGACACCGCTGTGACGTTGTCCGACTGAACCTGAATGGCTTGATCTCGCAGAAGATGTGCCGCTTGTAGAAGGTCGTCGTACACGGCCTTTAGATCCAGAATGTTTATTGGAAGGAGAGATACCTGAACTGTCCGCTTTCCTTTGAAGTTTTCCCCCTGAGTGACTGCTTCTCAACCCCTGAGACTTGCATCTGTGGTTAGATGAATCCAATTCTGAATCCCGAACCTGCGGCCCTCGAGTAGTTGAGAAGTTTGCAGCCACCAGAGGAGTGAAATTCTGGCTTTCGGCAACACGCGTATCCGCTGGTGCATGTGACCAGGAGATCCAGTGGGAAAGACCTTGCAAGGAATCTTCCGTACTGTCGAGCCTCTTAGTAGGCAACCATCTTCCCCAGAAGGCGAATGCACTGATGAACCGATACCCAGGCTGGCATCAGGACATCCTGGACCATTGATTGGATCACCAACGCTTTCTTCACTGTTAGAAACACCCTCTGCATTTCTATCCTCAGGAAGAAACGCCTCCTTATCGGCTTCCAATGCAAAATTGGAAGCTTCAGGATCCATCCGAGATCCCGGGACAGTTGATTTGAGAGAGCAACACTCCGTAACAACATCTCCCTGGAGGATGTTAAGGTTGCCCAGATATGGAATTATGTCCACTCCTGGTTTGTGGAGCGGGAGTATAAAGGCTGCCATGGCCCTGATGAACACCCCCGGTGTTGCGTAGAAGCCAAGCTCAGTGTTTGGAACTGGAAGTGACATAGTTGTAGTGCAACCTTAGATAGGCCTAGAGAGGTGGCCAGATTGGAATGTGAAGTACGCACCCCTGATATCCCGGCATACCAGGAATTCCTCTACATCTTGAGCAGAGATCACCACTCCCAGACTCCATCCTGAATTGAACACCGCCAGTAGGGAATCAATGACCCTAGGTTTGAATAGTAACCCCTGTAATGTAAATGAGGTGGAACTGGAATAATAGGATTTTAATACCTACCGGTAAATCCTTTACTCTTAATTCGTAGAGGATGCTGGGGATGCTTCAAAAACCATGGGGTATAGATGGGATCCGCAGGAGACATGAGCACTTTAAGACTTTGAATGGGTGTGAACTGGCTCCTCCCTCTATGCCCCTCCTCCAGACTCCAGTTTAAGTAACTGTGCTCAGGGAGATGGACATTTCGAGGAAAGAATTTATTGATAAACCACGGTGAGCATTTTACCAGCTCACACCTCCAGTATGCCGCAGAACGTGGCATTCAATAGAAAACCAGCCCACGGCATGAAGAATATACAGCAATATGCTGACATAAAGCGTAACACAACCTGTGTGTGTAAACACGACCACTAACAGCATAACACATGCCATGGCATGAATATCGTCAGCAACAGGCTGACTTAAACGCAACACACCACGTGTGTAAACATACCCAATGACTGCAGATACAGTACGCACTGGGACGGACGGACTAAGAGATAAGGATTTACCGGTAGGTATTAAAATCCTATTTTATCATACGTCCTAGAGGATGCTGGGGATGCTTTAAGAACCATGGGGTTTATACCAAAGCTCTAGAACGGTCGGGAGAGTGCGGATGACTCTGCAGCACCAATTGACCCAACAAGAGGTCCTCCTCAGCCAGGTTATCAAACTTGTAAAACTTCGCAAAGGTGTTTGATCCCGACCAAGTAGCAGCTCTGCAAAGCTGTAATGCTGAGACCCTTCGGGCAGCTGCCGAGGACGAGCCCACCTTTCTGGTAGAACGGGCTTTCACCAATTTTGGTAACTTAATTCTGCCATAGAATGAGCCTGCTGAATCGTATTCCAGATCCAGCATGCAATAGTCTGCTTGGAAGCAGGAGCCCTAATCTTGTTGGGAGCCCACCGGACAAACAGAGCCTCTGTTTTCCTAATCTGAGCCGTTCTGGCGACATAGATTTTCAAAGCTCTGACCACCTCGAGAGACTTCAATTCCGCCAAGGCGTCAGTAGCCACTGGCACCACAATAGGCTGGTTTACGTGAAACGATGAAACCGCTTTTGGCAGAAATTGCTGACGAGGTCTCAACTCCACTCTATCTGCATGGAAGATTAAATAGGGGCTTTTGTGAGACAAAGCCGCCAATTCACACACCCGCCTTGCGGATGCCAAGGTCAACAGCATGACCACTTTCCAAGTAAGGAATTTCGACTCAACCTTACGCAAAAGTTCAAACCAATGAGATTGCAGGAACTGCAACACCACATTAAGATCCCATGGTGCCACTGGGGGCACAAAGGGAGGTTGGATGTGCAGCACGCTCTTTACGAAGGTCTGAACTTCTGGAAGGGAGGCCAATTCTTTCTGAAAGAAAATAGATAAGGCCGAAATTTGTACTTTAATGGAGCCTAACTTTAGGCCCGCATCCACACCTGCTTGCAAAAAATGGAGCAAACGCCCCAGCTGAAATTCTTCCGTAGGAGCCTTCTTGGATTCACACCAAGACACATATTTTCTCCAAAAATGGTGGTAAAGCTTCGCCGTTACTTCTTTTCTAGCCTGAAGCAGTGTGGGAATGACTTCACTGGGAATACCCTTTCGGGCTAGGATTTGGCGTTCAACCGCCATGCCGTCAAACGCAGCTGCGGTAAGTCTTGATACACGCACGGTCCTTACTGTAACAGGTCCTCTCGTAGAGGAAGAGGCCAGGGATCTTCTATGAGTAATTCTTGAAGATCTGGATACCAAGCCCTCCTTGTCCAGTCTGGAACAATGAGAATCACCTGAACTTTTGTTCTTCTTATGATATTTATCACCTTCGGAATGAGTGGAAGTGGAGGGAACACATAGACCGACTGAAACACCCATGGTGTCACCAGGGCGTCCACCGCTATTGCTTGATGGTCCCTCCACCTGGAACAATATCGCTGAAGTTTCTTGTTGAGACGAGACGCCAACATGTCTATTTGAGGAATTCCCCAACGACTTGTCACTTCTGCAAAAACCTCTTGATGAAGACCCCACTCTCCTGTATGGAGATCGTGTCTGCTGAGGAAGTCTGCTTCCCAGTTGTCTACACCCAGAATGAAGACCGCTGACAGAGTGCTTACATGTCTTTCCGCCCAGCGTTAAACTTTTGTGGTTTCTGCCACTGCCGCTCTGCTTTTCGTTCCGCCCTGGCGGTTTATGTACGCCACTGCTGTTAAGTTGTCCGACTGAATTAAGACGGCCAGATCGCGAAGAATATATTCCGCTTGCAGAAGGCTGTTGTAAATAGCCCTTAATTCTAGAATGTTTATTGCAGACAAGCTTCCTGGCTTGTCCATTTTCATTGGAAATTCTTCCGCCTGAAAGGCTGCTCCCCAGCCTCAGAGACTTGCATCCATGGACACCAGGATCCAATTCTGGATCCCGAACCTTCATCCCTCTAGGAGGTGAGAACTGTGCAGCCACCACAGGAGAGAAATTCTGGTCCTGGAAGATAGGATTATTTTCCGGTGCATGTGCAGGTGAGACCCGGACCACATGTCCAACTGGTCCCGCTAAAACCACTCTGGCATTTAACCTGCTCACTGAATGGCCTCATAGGCCGCAACCATCTTCTTCATCAATGGAACATATTGATGGATTGACACTGTTGCAGATCTGATCCGACTCTGGATCCTCAGAGCTCTTTCCACTGGAAGAAACAAACTCTGAACAGTTCTGCATCTAACATTATTCCCAACTCCGACAACTGCGTCGTTGGTATCAACAGTGATTCTGGCAAGTTCAGGAGCCAACCACTTTGTTGAACAACTGTCAGGGAGAAAACAACGTTTTGCACCACTTGTTTCTTGACCTCGCCGTACTCGGGAGACCGTCCCAGTACAGAATAATAATGACTCTTACTATTGAAGGAAAATCATCATACCATCATCACTCTGGTGAATTGGCAATGACAATCCTGAATAGCAAACCCAGGTAAGCCTAATGCGGAATAAACCGTACTTAGACCTTCTTTCTCCATTTACAGATTGGAGATCCCTGCCCTGAGAGATTCCGTCTTGTAGTTCAACTTCTTAAGTAGAAATTTTTGGGATTGTTCTGACCGAGCCATCCGGCCTCAGAAGCACGAACCTTTGTGACAGGGCCCTGTGCAGAACAGGGGTGACTCTCACTTTATTCTATCCATGAGAAGGAATAACTTTACCTCAGCATTCATTATAAATATATATATATTTTCAAATGCACCTATACACACATATACCTATATATATATATATATATATATATATATATATAAAATACATATACATATATACTTTTGTCAGGAACAGCCTGGTCCCTAGTGACGTTAATACGTTCCAATGTGTATGAACAGGTACTGATTGCTGATTTTGTGGATCTGATCAGGAAACATTATGGTCGACATAAGAAAGATTATTTGAGTCGATCTCAGGGAGTAGTAATTGTGCAAAATAAAATTTTTGCGATCCTGAGGGGTCTGAGAGAAATCTATTCTATGAATATGACTCCCTCCATAATTATTATCGCATCTGTGATCGTGCCACAGACCTTTGTGTAACCTTACAATACATACATATACATATAGGTATTTCTGATATGCATCACATTATCATGTCAATATCCACCCAGTCAGATATTGTTGGTGCCGACAGGGTCACCCCTCACATCTGTGTCTCCCATATAGTTATCTCTTGGGAAAAATATACCTCTTCTTACATGTTGACATTTATTTACATGTACCAAGTACTATTAGGAGTCGACAGCGCCAACATAGTCCTTCCCTTTGTGGCAGAGCACTCAGCCTCAGATATGCAAATATTTATACTGGTGGCAGTTAAATATAGTGCCCAGGCACTTATATATTCTATTGCCAGTCTATGTTGAGGATTTATATGCTGCCCAGGGCGCTCCCCCCCGCGCCCTGCACCTGACAGTGCCTATGTGTGTGGGAGCATGGCGCACAGCGCGACCGCTGTGCGGTACCTCAAAGCCGTCACTGAAGTCTTCTGATCTTCTTCTACTTATCTGACTTCTGGCTCTACAAGCGGGGTGACGGCGCGGCTCCGAGAACGAGCATCTAGGCGTACCTAGCGATCAGACCCTCTGGAGTTAATGGTGTCCAGTAGCCTAAGAAGCAGAGCCTTGAAACTCACAGAAGTACGTCTGCTTCTCTTCCCTCAGTCCCATGATGCAGGAAGACTGTTGCCAGCAGTGCTCCCTGAAAATAATAAACCTAACATAAAGTCTTTTCAGAGAAACTCAGTAGAGCTCCCCTGTGTGCGACCAGTCTCACTGGGCACAGAATCTCAACTGGAGTCCTGAGGAGGGGCATAGAGGGAGGGGCCAGTTCACACCCATTCAAAGTTTTAAAGTGCCCATGTCTCCTGCGGATCCCGTCTATACCCCATAGTTCTTGAAGCACCCTCAGCATCCTCTAGGACGTATGAGAAAATTACATTAATTTGACAAATTATATGATAGCTTCCAGCAGTAGTCTTTCTGCCTGAGAAGTTAGTAAGCCTGATTTGAATAATCTGTGAGGCGGGAATACTAGAAATTCTAGTCTGCACTCCTGGACAACGCAACTGTTTCCAGGGGTCTAGGCAGGATATCGCCCAGATGTGTTACTGAAGCTCTTTAGTCTCGCTCCCACCTGCCTGAACCCCTGGCAGTGAGGTCCACTGACAAACCGAAGGATTTGAAAATGGTCGAATTTGAAATACATCCCTGGGAACCTGGCAGCGCAGGTTTTCTGAATTTCCAAACGTCCTCTAAAGGAAGTGGAGGAATATGTGGAATCCTGTTTGAAATAATTGCAGTGTATGTGTAGGATATAATTTCATAGTCTGTGCAGCTGCGGAAGGAAGACATACCAACTTACTCACAGTTGACATGGATAATCACGTATCCCGTGCATCCCAACAGGGTCTTACCTGTGAAGGGCGGACCTGTCATACCTTACTCGGATTCTGTATCTGCTGTCCATTGGTGTATCCACCTTTCCCTGCATGTCGAAACTGCCAGAGCAGTGGTCCCTGCATTATGCAGGTCAATCTCCTTCATGGCATCTCGCCGTGAAGCCTGTAGAATCCTGTATGTGACAAAGAAACAAGTACAAGTCACTTTGATAAAGCTAAATATTTATCTTACTTAAAACCCTTTAAGAGGTCTAAGAACACTGTACGCTATTGACGTCTGGAGTACCGTAAGGGTACGCACGTTGCGTAACAATCGCTTAGCCGTAGTCGAGACGCTCAAGCGTCACGTTCGCTCACGGCCAAGAGATCACAGGCAGGCACGCTATTGGCCGCCGACTAACGTAATGGTTCGCTATAGCGTTGCGGACGCTCGGGACCACGAGGAGATCACCAGCGGCGCAGACGCTCACAATGTTAAACCTTTATATGTAAACCATGAACAATGTATTATACGGGAAAACCTTAGTGTAGTGGTGGGGTGTAGATGCAACACAGTGTAACCTTATTAACTTTAAAAGCTGTACGAGCGTCTCCGACGCTCTGAGAATACTTAACACTATAAGAAATACACAAATTCCGTGCTTAGGGTCTAACGCCTTATATGAATGTTATACTTGCAAAAAGGTAATACAATACAAGTCATACACTACCAATATAACATAGACTAACTAACCAGATAACTATACAGTAAATACAATACAATACAATTACGTTTAAGGGAAAATGAGAGAGAAAGAGGAAGAAGAGACAGAGAGAGAGATATGGCCCACATACCAATAAAGACAATATGATTGCGGAGAAAACTTACGCACAAGGGGAACGATCGCATGCGCCTCGATATCCAGCTCCCGATTATCAGCAATGAGAACCGTTGAAGAGAGTGAGCTGGATATGATCGGCTTGTCTATTTATGCCCCACACACAATACAATTCAATGGTCCCTACAATCTCATTGTTCATTGGACACAGGAATTCGTCTTCGCATTATAACAAAAGGTCATAGGTTGATTCATACAGGTGGGCTGTGTCTATTTCCAACTGCTCAGGTGGGTGGGAAACTAGGTTTCCCGCCGCATGGATAAGTAAGTGCAAATAATAGTAAAAGTACATAAACTTCTTATGTTCATAACTATTCGCACGAGCGATTAATCTGCTTCAAACCAACACCGGAATATTGCTAATTAAATACTCTTCCGATGGATACTAAACACCACTGTATAACCCATGTCTGACCCTTCGTATCAAACAAAGAGGGATCTCTCTGTCCATGAATATGCTATATTAACTAAACTTTCAGATTCTATCAAAGGGACCATAATCTACAAAATACATTATATAGTTAAAATATGTTACGAACGAGTCGCCCGCCAGACGCACATAAACTTTACCGTAAATGCGCACACTGTGCGCCCGTGGGTGCACGCAACAGCGAGTATGCGCACGCACGGCAGGGCTCATGAACGTGCAACAGGCACTCGCATGAGGTGCAAATATGGCAGTGTGTAGCGTGATATTTTTCTGACTTTGACAGTCCACCCTTTGGCAGTCAACAATAACTGCCACTTCCTAAAACATTTCAAAAAGAGAAAAATATATGTCAAGTGTAAATACATTTCTATGGTTGGGTAAGGGAGGAGAGGAGAAGGTAGGAAAAAGGGTATGACCTAGTGAGATAGCAGAAGCATGTGTGTATGAATCCACGTTTGGGGGGGTCATGTATCATCGTGCCGTACGTGTTTTAAATCAAGCTTCGAGGTATTGCGAAGTATACATTCGAATTCCTTCTTATCCCGTGGTACGGGTCTGTGGATGGGCTGTCAAACTTTACCGAGCTCTTTTCGGCTGTGGTTGTAACAAAATGGGGGAGCACATTTTAGTTGATGATACATGAATGGGGGAATATGTGATTGCTGATATCTGTGCCTGTATTCCCTATCGACTATGTGTGTAATTACCTGAAGGTTGTAGAAATGAAGATAAAGAACAATTATGGTAAATGCAGTGGTATTCTATGTCAGGTTAATGAACATTTGTCGGTTGAGGTCTTGTTCGGTGTCTGTTGAATGCAGTCTTCTTTGTGCTTTTGCCAAAAGGTGTGGGCAAAAAGCTTTGTCAATGTCCATAGACTTACAAAAGTGTTGGGCTAGCGTAATTTTAAAATTTCTAGGGAAACTGGGGGTCTATGGCATAGTTCATCAAATATCTGTGTATAAGGTTGTCAAAACTTCTTCTTTAATCCATCAGTTGTCCGTATACAGGATCATCAAATTCCTCGTCAAAAGTGGGTCTTTTTACCTTGGAGAGACTGGAAAAACAGGTGAAAGAAACGGACCGTATAATCGCATTTTCATCACATCATTGTTTCTACAGTTGGGTCATAAATCAAATCCATTGGAATTACAATTTCCTCACTCCTTAGACTCATTACCCTGGTACTACGTTTGCACTTCGTTAAAGCCTGACCGCATCTAAATATCAAGCCAATCGTTATGACAACACCTAAGATACATAGGAGAAACTTCCCTACATCCATTATGACTCCTTGAGCCCATTCTCCTAAACCAGAGAACCAATTTCGCGGGTTCAACCATGACACCCAACTAGTCAGCTCATTACCCACAGCAGCAAGGGTGAGATTGTGTCTCCTGCGAAATTCCCACTTTAATTGGAGAATGTTGTCCATCTTTTGGTCTATGACCTCGACCGGGTCCTCGGTACTATTCGTAATATATGTGCAGCATTTCACGCCGTACTGCGTTGCCAGTGTGACACAATATCCACCTGTTACTGCCGTGAGATAATTAAGAACCATTCTATGCTGAACCAGTTCTGTTTTATAAGCTTGAAGTTCTCTTCCAGTATACCTAAACGTGTCATCATACATTTCTGTGATATTGTCTAACAAATTTGCAAGCGCAGAGATATATCTATAGTTCAGCACTCCTCTAGCGGTGCGAGTGAAATCTAACGCAAGTAGGACCTGAATCCCGGTGGATTCATGGATCATGTCAGAGGCCGAATGCTCTGTCCTTTCTGTCAGTTGCCTTTTAACTACGTGCTCGTAGTGGGTGTGAGTATAAGGAGCTTGGGCACCACGGTGTATATCTTTCATTTTGGCATGTGATACAGTCATTACTTCAGGCAGTACTTTTCCAATATAACACAATCCTTCAGAGTTTGGGGCAAGCCACTTATACGCCTTCCTCCCGCATATGAAATATGCATCATCGGGGAGAACATATGGGACAGAGTAGGACATAACCATATTACACATCTTCCATGTGAAATCTCCTAACCCTAATTCTCCCATCTGTCTGGTACACGTATCAGTGTGTACGATATGTGCACAGTATCCTGGTGATACCTCTCCAACTCTCGTAATCCTACTTCCTAGGGTATACCTATATCGGAAAGATTTTTCTCTACTGGCTATGTGGCGTATAAGCTCTGTATCTGTAGGCATTCTATCTGCCCTATATGAAAAGGTCATGGTTTGGTTACTCCATGACACTTCCCAATTTCTCGGCTTTCGGGGATTGGAAATGTTAAAACATATTAGGGACTTATCCACATGATATTGGTGGAGCTTCAAACTAGGAGGACTGGAGATATTAAACCTCCTGTCCACCGGTCTCCCACCCTTTAGCTCAAGTACCTCCCCTACCGTTAAAGGAAATGGTACTAGTCCTGATTTGCTATGACCTTGAGGTACTTGAGAGCATACCCAACAATCTGTTTGATTTAACACACTACCCACTAAGGAGTGATAGTCACTCAAGGGATGCCGGTCCATGTGGATATTAAAACTGGATTGGCATTTCTTGATGCACCCATCCTCAACTACATTGTCACAGAGCCTACAGATACAGTTTTCTTCAGCTAACAATCCTTCACAATTCCTTCTATTGTCAATGCTATCGGATCGTTTTCTGATACTCGCCTTTACTTGTTGGTTAAGTTGTTCTTGGAAAACTACGCCTCCATCTTTGTCATCAGAACCCATTCCAGAACCTCTCTCCACCTCCATGGTACTCTCGCCGGAACAGACTGCTCTGGTCAACATCATGGTCAACAGGAAAATCCGGATCACAGTCTCTTGGGGCAAGTCCATCTTATAGGAGGAAACGGAGAAGAATGAGAAGGGGGAAAAAATAATTTGAGGGAGAAGGGATGGGAAGTGGAGAAAAACAATAAAAGGGAACAGGGAATCGACAACTGCTTTTGATCTTATGATTTTCCGATGCTCAGGTGCCGCCTCAGTCCTCCTGAAACAGACACTCCAGTGATACAACTTCCTCTACCGTCTGTTCCTTATCACGGGACCTCTCTGGATCAGCAACCTTCTTACAGTGGGACGAGTGAACCCAAGTCTCTCTCTCGGCAACCTTCAATGCTGTAGTGCTAGTCAATAAGACTTGGTATGGTCCTTCCCATCTGTCAATAAGGCAACCTGAGCGTAGAAAATTCCGTATCATTACATAATCCCCAGGTTCAATGTCATGACAATTACTATCTGGTAAATCAGGAATCACTAACTTCAAATTATCATTTTGATTCCTTAGCTGTTTACTCATGTTAACCAGGTACTTTACAGTCACTTCATTGTTACACTTCAAATCATCCTGAGGGTTAATCATAACATGCGGTTGTCGACCAAACAAGATTTCAAAGGGAGACAGATTAAGAGGGGACCTGGGAGTGGTTCTGATGCTGTACAGTACAATGGGTAAAGCTTCTGGCCATGTCAATCCTGTTTCTGCCATAACTTTGCTCAGTTTATTTTTAATAGTGCTGTTCACTCTTTCCACCTTTGCACTCGCCTGTGGACGGTATGGAGTGTGCAGCTTGCTATCAATTCCCATCAACTTACACATTCCTTGAAAGACATCACCTGTAAAATGGGTACCCCTATCACTTTCGATAATTCTAGGGATACCATATCTACATACAAATTCCTGCACAATTTTCTTAGCAGTAAACATAGCGGTATTTGTGGCCGCAGGAAATGCTTCGACCCAATTTGAGAACACATCTATACAAACAAGTACGTATTTCAAATTTCGACAAGGAGGTAATTGTATAAAGTCAATCTGTATTACCTGAAAAGGGCCGCCTGTAGGTGGGATATGAGATGGTTCTGTTGGTATTGCCTTTCCGATATTCTTTCTCAAGCAGGTAAGGCATGACATTGCTCTCTTACTTGCATGAGATGAAAATCCTGGGGCGCACCAATATGCTCTTACCAACTTGCACATTCCCTCCTTGCCCAGATGAGTCAGCCCGTGTGCTGCCTCAGCTAAACATGGAAGATATGCTCTGGGGGCCACTGGTTTACTTTGTCCATCCGTCCAGAGTCCTGAGGACTCCTGGCCATATCCCTTTGCCTTCCAGACTGCCTTTTCCTGTGTGGAACACAAATTTTGCATCTCACACAACTTCTGTGTGTTTATGGTATTAAATACCATCAGTTGTGTGGTGTCTGTCTGTCTGGGGGTACCAGCTGCTAACTTAGCTGCTTCGTCTGCTCGGCTGTTACCAAGTGATACTGGGTCCTGGCTATATGTGTGTGCTTTACACTTGATAACAGCCACTCTGTCGGGTTCCTGTATCGCTGTTAGAAGCCTTTTGATGTGAGCTGCATGTGCTACCGGTGTACCAGCTGCTGTCATGAAATTTCTGAGGCGCCATAGGGCTCCAAAATCATGGACTACCCCGAATGCGTATCTAGAGTCGGTGTAGATATTGGCTGATTTGCCCTTAGCCAATTCACATGCTCTGGTTAGGGCGACCAGTTCAGCAACCTGGGCTGAGTGAGGTGGGCCTAGCGGTTCTGCTTCTATGGTGCCTTGGTCATCTACGACTGCGTATCCAGTACACAAGTCTCCCGAGTCCGACTGTCTGTGACAACTACCGTCCGTGTAGAAAGTTAGATCTACATCTTCCAGTGGGTTGTCACTGATGTCGGGCCTTGCGGTAAAATTTTGGGTCAAATATTCCATACAATCATGTGTGTCCTCCTTTGTATTAAATCCTCCTTCCCCACCACTCTCATCCTCCACCCTTTGTGCCTGTCCAGGCACACCTGGGAGATATGTTGCAGGATTTAATGCACTGCATCTCCTTATGGTGATGTTTACGGGGGCCATTAGTGCCAATTCCCATCTTGTAAACCGCGCTGATGAGACGTGCCTGGTTTGGGCAGAATTTAGCAAGGCTGACACTGCATGTGGTGTATGAATTGTGAGGTTGTGACCTAGCACTACATCTTCGCTTTTTGTTACTAGCAATGCTATCGCAGCAACGCTTCGCAAGCATGTGGGGAGGGATCGCGCTACCGTATCTAGCTGAGCGCTGTAGTATGCTACCGGCCTGCTGGTATCACCGTGCTTTTGGGTTAGGACGCCTGCCGCGCAACCAGCACTTTCTGTTCCGTACAGCTCAAAGGGTTTCCCATAGTCTGGCATACCTAATGCTGGTGCCTGCGTTAGGCACTGTTTAAGTCTCTCAAATGCCATCTCGGACTCGTCTGTATGCGAAATCCGATCAGGCTTGTTTGAGGAGACCATCTCCTGCAAAGGTAATGCTAGAATGGAAAATCCTGGGATCCAGTTACGGCAATACCCACACATTCCTAAAAACGTTCTGATCTGTTGCTGGGTTTGAGGCAGAGTCATGTCTCTAATTGCTTGAATTCTATCAGCGGTCAGGTGTCTCAGTCCTTGTGTTAGACAGTGTCCCAAATACTTTACTTTAGTTTGGCATAATTGTAACTTGTCTTTGGAAACCTTGTGTCCTGTGTCTGAAAGATGAAACAGGAGTTGTTTCGTATCCTTCAGGGACGCTTCCAATGAATCTGAACACAGTAGTAAATCATCCACATACTGTATCAATACTGATCCACTCTCTGGTTGGAAAGACTGTAAACAATCATGCAAAGCCTGGGAAAATATACTTGGACTATCTATGAAACCTTGTGGTAATCGAGTCCAGGTGTATTGGACTCCTCTGTATGTAAATGCAAACAAATATTGGCTGTCAGGGTGCAGAGGTACCGAAAAGAAAGCGGAGCAGAGGTCAATAACAGTGAAAAATTTCGCAGTGGGAGGGATTTGCATAAGGATGACAGCTGGATTTGGCACTACGGGGAGATCCTGCACTAGCCTGTAACCCCTCCCCCCACTCTTTTTAACAGGGAAGATGGGACTATTGGCTGTGCTGGATGTTCTTACCAGAATGCCCTGTTGTAGCAAGCGCTCTATTACGGGGTAAACTCCTAACTCCACCTCTGGCTTCAGAGGGTACTGTGGGATTTTTGGAGCTATCCTACCATCTTTTACTTGCACAACTACTGGGGCTACGTTTGCCATCAATCCAGTGTCTTGTCCGTCTTTAGTCCACAGTGACTCTGGTATCTGGGATGTCATTTCTTCTACTTGGGATGGAGTCCTATTTGTCATAATGGTATGTGACATTAATTTTGATGGGGAGTCTAACATGTCTCGCACTTCCTGAGCGTGATTCTCAGGTATGTCCAAGAATACACCTTCAGGAGTACAATAAATGACGCACCCCATTTTACACAATAAGTCTCTTCCCAGGAGATTAGTCGGTGCCGATGCAGCCAGCAAAAAGGAATGCTTGGTATGTAAAGGCCCTATTGTAATCTCGGCTGGTTTGCTAACAGGGTAGTGCTGGACTACTCCCGTTACTCCCATGGCTGGAATTGTCTTACCAGTGGTTCTCATGCCCACTGTCGAATTTTTCACTGATTTGGCCGCCCCCGTATCTACAAGAAAGTTTAATGATTTACCAGCTACATCAATTGCAATTTCGGGTTCACTTCCAAGACTTGCAATCAATTTTACCTGCTGCAGATTACAGGTATGGCCACACCCCTATTGGGTATGGTGACCTCCCTGAATCCCGCTGGCAGCAACTACTTGTGAAGGGGTTAAATGGGAACTACCAGAGGCTTGCCAATCTCTGTTCGGGGGTATCTTTTTGTTTCCCCTGCATGTGGCTCATAACTCCGTTTCTGCGGACCCTGCTCCCAATGTCGTGTGTCGTGTCGTTGTCTAGGGGGTTGATAAGACTTTTGTATGTTTCTCGATTTACAGTCTCGTGCAAAGTGTCCCTCTCTATGACAGGAAAAACAGGTTACCACATTCGACTTACCCACAGGGTTTGGTGATTTATACAAAGGCTGCCTTGTGGTCAGGGCCTGTATACTTACGGCCATTAACTTATCACCTTGTAATTCCCTGTGTCTGGTGATATTCCGATCGTGATCAACAGCTGCCTCTCTCAAAGTAGCCACCGACAGACCTCGCCAACATGGTTGCGTGGTCTGTACCCTTGTCTTTAATGCCTCTTTTAAACCATCCATTAGTACAGATACTGCTACTTCTCGATGGTTTATGTTTGTTTTAATGTCCTCTATGCCTGTGTATTTTGCCATTTCTAGTAATGCCCTGTGAAAATAGTCTGCAGCAGTTTCTGACTCTTTTTGTTTAATGGAGAAAATCTTGTTCCATTTAACTACAGCTGGAAAATACTCCTTTAACTGTAAACTTATCCTTTTTACATTGTCTTTGTTGTACACATCTGTAAGAGGTACATCCTGATCCAATCCACAGTCAGCTAAAAATTGAGCCGAGTCGACATTGGAGGGTAAACAAGCCCTCAGCAATACCTGCCAGTCTTTGTTATTGGGCTCTAAAGTGTTCCCTAGGTCCCTGATGTATTTCTGGCTAGCAACTAAGTCTTTCCTAGGGTCAGGGAATTCAGACACTATGGTTCTTAATTCCATTCGGGAAAATGGGCTGTACATGGCAATGTTCCTAACAGGAGTGATTCCTGAAGTGTCAGTTTTCCCATTTGGCACTGCTATTACCCTAACAGGATTTAGTATAGCAACATCATTCTGTGTAGATTCTACAACCTGTGGTGAAATGGTTTCAGCATAGTGTATGGTGCCGTACTTACCCGTAGATACGACCTCACCTGTCCCTCCGCTAGGGGCCTTTGTTACTAATCTTAAGGGTTGGGCCGTGCCTACTGTTGTTTCTGATATGGTGGCTGCTAGAGAGAGCGCCGATATTGTTGCCGATTCGTCCTCTTGATCACACTCCTGGGGAAAGTTCAAAACAGGGTACAACTTGCACGGGTTAATACTTGCATTGGTTAACTTATTAACATTTACACAGTTGCTAAGTGTTTGTTTGTTACACCCTAATGCGTCATTCTCCGCAACCAATTTCTCTCCTGATATGTATGGTGGCGGCGGGGCCGTGGCTATCAGTTTCTTAATAGGATTAGATCCCGCCGCCTGAGCCAATCCTCTCTGTATTTCACCCTCCTGTTGCCATAACTGCAAATAATCATAATGTTTGATTCGTCTCTTTGTTGATTTAATGAGACATATCCTCCTCCTTAAATTTTGTAACACTTCTGGGCTAAAGCTGCCTACTCTTGGGAACTTCTCCCCGTCATGTACCGTCATTCTCTCCCATTCATCACATAAAACCTCTGTGTGTGAACCGTATTTTTCACACATTACGTACCTTGCCGACCCGACTGGTCGGTTTACTGAATCAACCCGAACCGAGGTTGATCGCCCCCTACCTGAACAATTGGCCCCCATACCTGTAGGTGTTGCTTTCTTCAGCCAACCCTTACAAAAACCAAAATGTTCAAGATAGGCTGACGGTGGCGGTTTACCGAGTACCCCACTCACTCGCCCACGCCGACCAATACGACCTACACACTGCTCTAGTGCTGGCGTACTCGACCCAGGGCCCCTATGAACCTTTGTTTACTGGAACATGTGAGTGTGATCCGCAGAGCATTAACCCTTTCCAGTAACTGTTGGTTGTTGGATAATTCCTGAGTGACCAGCGAACTTCCCTTTAGAAAATAAAAACTTACACAAATCACGTCAGAATGTACAAATAGTGTTTATGACCCGTTTCGTACACAAATGGTACTGGTCAGATTAACTAATGCACACAATTACGTGCGGTACAATCGTTCAGCACATAAGCAACTAATCTTATGTGGAGAGCGACCAGTGGAATCGAAAATTACGGCTGCGAATTCCTTCAGCATGAGCTTTAATGGCCTATATGGGTTCTGCACCAACCCCCTGGGTTGTGCTCTTTTCTCTATTTATAGCGGACTTCCTTGTCTGCTGTACCTGGACCTCCTGGTCTGTTCTGGACCTCCTGGTCTGTGCTGCAGTATGACCTCCTGGTCTGCTATACTCTAATGCTCAGATTTTATGTTTAACAAGGGATGCCTCCCTAGCCACCATGTACGTCACTTACATGTATGTACTCTTGCGAGAACTCGACTTCTTGTGGTTCAACCTCAAAAATTGTATAAACTTATATATACAAAACACTCACTCATCACATGTACACTTTTGTTTCTATTTCTATTTCTGCACAGAAATTTTCTTTCCTTTAGACCAGATATGTTGTAAATTTGGAGAAGGATCTGTTAGTCTAAATTTCGGACACTAAAATAGACTTGCGCTATTTATCGCGTTGCCACCTTTTCGCCTGTTACAATAACACTAGCGTGTGATTTGAGTTACGTGGGCGTACCCGGGCGCTCCGTTGCGTAATATACGCTGCGTGCTTCGGCCTTTGAGTTGCGTACGCGAATCTCACCCTTTGTTAGAGACACGTGTACGCAAAGCAAATATCCACCGTAACACAATTTTACACGTTTATCAATGTAGATGATCCTCGATCATCTACCGAACACCACACCAATCTCTCCTTGTATCTTTAGGCAGAGCTGTGTGCGTGCTTTTCACTTTACACCTTAATGTATTACTTTTACACTTTAACTATGAAATAGCGACAAATCTCTCTTAGCACGTTTATCAATTATAAAATGGCAAACAGGAGAGTGATATGAAAATACACGAATGAAAAAGAAATGCAGATATGTGCGTGCATGTGTACGCAAGACAGAAATAAACAGTTTTGAAAGACACTAGCGTTTTGTTCTTACCTCCGGTTCCGGATTCCCTCAGCACCCTTTACTAAGCGAAGCAGACGCTTATCCAGACAGCACTACGAGGAATATGACCTCCCGCCCTTTGCTGATGGATAATGTCTGCTGAAATTACCTAGTATAGATATGTGAAGGACGGACGAGCCGCCAATTGATAAAGCTAAATATTTATCTTACTTAAAACCCTTTAAGAGGTCTAAGAACACTGTACGCTATTGACGTCTGGAGTACCGTAAGGGTACGCACGTTGCGTAACAATCGCTTAGCCGTAGTCGAGACGCTCAAGCGTCACGTTCGCTCACGGCCAAGAGATCACAGGCAGGCACACTATTGGCCGCAGACTAACGTAATGGTTCGCTATAGCGTTGCGGACGCTCGGGACCACGAGGAGATCACCAGCGGCGGAGACGCTCACAATGTTAAACCTTTATATGTAAACCATGAACAATGTATTATACAGGAAAACCTTAGTGTAGTGGTGGGGTGTAGATGCAACACAGTGTAACCTTATTAACTTTAAAAGCTGTACGAGCGTCTCCGACGCTCTGAGAATACTTAACACTATAAGAAATACACAAATACCGTGCTTAGGGTCTAACGCCTTATATGAATGTTATACTTGCAAAAAGGTAATACAATACAAGTCATACACTACCAATATAACATAGACTAACTAACCAGATAACTATACAGTAAATACAATACAATACAATTACGTTTAAGGGAAAATGAGAGAGAAAGAGGAAGAAGAGAGAGAGAGAGAGATATGGCCCACAATACCAATAAAGACAATATGATTGCGGAGAAAACTTACGCACAAGGGGAACGATCGCATGCGCCTCGATATCCAGCTCCCGATTATCAGCAATGAGAACCGTTGAAGAGAGTGAGCTGGATATGATCGGCTTGTCTATTTATGCCCCACACACAATACAATTCAATGGTCCCTACAATCTCATTGTTCATTGGACACAGGAATTCGTCTTCGCATTATAACAAAAGGTCATAGGTTGATTCATACAGGTGGGCTGTGTCTATTTCCAACTGCTCGGGTGGGTGGGAAACTAGGTTTCCCGCCGCATGGATAAGTAAGTGCAAATAATAGTAAAAGTACATAAACTTCTTATGTTCATAACTATTCGCACGAGCGATTAATCTGCTTCAAACCAACACCGGAATATTGCTAATTAAATACTCTTCCGATGGATACTAAACACCACTGTATAACCCATGTCTGACCCTTCGTATCAAACAAAGAGGGATCTCTCTGTCCATGAACATGCTATATTAACTAAACTTTCAGATTCTATCAAAGGGACCATAATCTACAAAATACATTATATAGTTAAAATATGTTACGAACGAGTCGCCCGCCAGACGCACATAAACTTTAACCGTAAATGCGTACACTGTGCACCCGCGGGTGCACGCAACAGCGAGTATGCGCACGCACGGCAGGGCTCATGAACGTGCAACAGGCACTCGCATGAGGTGCAAATATGGCAGTGTGTAGCGTGATATTTTTCTGACTTTGACAACTTCTACACATAGAATCTAAATCATCAAGTAAGGAGCCTGACCACCTTACAATAGCCCCAGAGAAGTACGCAAAAGTGGGTCTCCGAGTCACACCTGCAGCAGTGTACAGTATTAGAGATTAGTCTCAATAGGTGATCAGCCTTTATGGAGGTTGTACCAGGGACAGGTAAGACAACCATATATGACAATTTAGACCCTCTATAGGGATGTGGATAATAAATCTAGTTGTACTCAGGTTGTCTCAAATAAGGATTACAACGCCCTTCACAGTGGGAAGGCATTCATGATATACATATAATAAGATTCCTCATCCCTAATAGCCTCAAACATATGTTGGACCCCTCATATATATGCATTATATGGGCAAGTGTACGCTTTCTAGGGTACGCAGATGGGGTGAGAGGCACAGCAGTGGGATATGAAACCCCACTTTTCTCAAAACCACGGCTTCTACCCAGTATGGGATATATTGGAAGTGATATATTCTTAAAGTACACCTTATGGAGGCCACCCCAGGGGGATCTGTCACCGGAGCCTGAGATGTGTACAGTTTTGTGCATGGTATAGACTCCCCAGGAGAAGATATACATTCAGGACAAAGTCCCTTAAACATGATAAAGTGGATTACACATACACAGGAAAATGTAAACACAGTTTCCCCCCCAGAATATCTTCAGAGAGTCACAGAGCACAAAAAGCCAGCCACAGCGCACCCTTATAGGCTTTTATAAAGATGAAACCCCTGCTGAATTTTATGAACCACAAGCAGTGGTTTATTCCTGTACATGTATTTTATGTTATAGTTCTCTTGCAGGCCAGGATTTCCTTTGCTCTGGTTTAGAAAGACTCTTGTTGGCCGCCGGTGGTGAGTCTGTGTAATTGCAGCCTGTTTTCATGTGTTTAGCCTCACCTGTCTGTTAATTGCACCTGTCAGTTTGGAGTCGTGTAGCAGGGCAGCTGCACAACATAATTAATTGGGGTCCCTGCTGTGATTGGAAGAAATCCTTTTTATATTCTGTCTCAGTGCATTACACAGACACTGGTGAGCGCTTCTGTCTAGCTGCTTCCAGCCTTGAAGCATTCTTGTCCAGGAGTCCAGTGTCTGATCCAGTGTCTGATCCAGTGTCTGATCCAGTATCCTGCCTTGAAGCATTCCTGTCCAGGAATCCTGTGGCTTTGTCTGTGCCTGATCCAGTATCTGGCTTCTTGGTGTCCACCGGTCTGTCGTTTGGGATTCTGCCTGTTCTCCGGTCCTGAGAGCCTAAGCTACTTTGGGGGTTCCTGTCCTTTTGCCAGTATTCGTACCAGTTTCGTGAGTAGCGGCTCTGCCGCATCCCTCGGCCTAGGCCGCAGCGTCTTGTTATATTTGTTTTGGAGTTTCTGCAGAGGTTCTGCGTTGGCTGTCCTCGCCGGTATACAACAGTGTCGTGTAGGCGTGTGGACAGCATTGCCTTTGTTGTTAGTCTTGGCGGCTGAGCCGCGCATACTTTCATTTAGTTCTGTAGCACCCCTAACTCTGTATTTCTGTTTTTAGTTAGAGGTTCCCCTTATCATCATCCCGTCTCAGTTTACGCCTTGTCTCCAACTAAGACTAGGGGCATCGGAGTTGGGCAGACATAATCCGTCCTTCAAACGCGGCTGCCGTGGGCCCAAGAAACCATAGTCTCTTAGGCGTAAGCGGACAATGAGGGTGAGACAACGGAGTCAGGTTTCCGTAGGGGTTGCTGCCGAGCTCTGTATCTATTACCTGAACTTGGGGCTCATTCGCCCATTTCCAGGAGTTCCAAGTACAGTGAACGTAACACTGACTAGCGTAACCTTAATAGGGTAGCTAGTACATAATATCACTCCCCCCTTTTTTAACACCTTTTACCTCAGTGTAGTTATGTGGAGGACAGTGTTCCCTGTCAGCATGTGTCTGCAGGGAGAAAATGGCGCTGGTTAAAGCTGGATCCGCTCTGAGGAGAAGCTCTGCCCCCTGTAATGGCGCGTTTTCCCACACTTAGAGATTATACTGGCCTGAGGTAATTTTTGCAGCAAACAGTGGGTTAGACCTTGAAAGCTACGTTTGACCAGTGTAGGACACAGTGTGCCGCTGAGCCTTCCGGAGCGCAGCCTGTCAGAGCTGCGCTCCCACCCTTGTGCCGCCATTCTCACCAGGGACCCGCTTACCGGGACTCTGGTGTCAGATTCGGGATATTCCTCTGGCTCTGTGAGAGGGTGGCGGCATGCTGCAGGAGTGAGCGGTCGCTTTGGTCGGCTAATGATCATCACCCTCAGGAGCTCAGTGTCCTGTCAGCGGAGATAGGGGCCATTAACCTCAAGGGTTGGATCCTACTCCCCCCCACCCCCCTTCCCCAAAGTCCCATGAAGCAGGTAGGCTGTTGCCAGCAGCCTGCCTGCATAATAACAAACTCTAGAAAACAATAAAACTAAGAAAACTCCTAGGAGATCCCCTAGCTGTGACCGGCTCCACCGGGCACATTTTCTAAACTGAGTCTGGTAGGAGGGGCATAGAGGGAGGAGCCAGCCCATACTGTTAAACTATTAAAGTGCCAGTGGATCCCAAAGGACTCGTCTTTACCCCATGGTACTAAATGGAACCCCAGCATCCTCTTGGACGTAAGAGAAATTACAAGCATTTCATAAGTGTCTAAGGTTTTTATCAGTGAATATTAGAAGTGTTGACCCTTCTTTTTCAAGACCTCTGCAATTCGCCCTGGCATGTGGTCAAACAACTTCTGGGCCACATACTGACTGATGGCCGCCCCTTCTTGCTTAATCAGTGCTTGGAGTTTGTCAGAATTTGTGGGGTTTTGTTTGCACACCCACCTCTTGAGGCTTGACCACAAGTTCTCAATGGGTTTAAGGTCTGGGGAGTTTCCTGGTCATTGCCCCAAAATGTCGATATTTTGTTCCCTGAGCCACTTGGTTATCACGTTTCCCTTATGGCAAGGTGCTCCATCATGCTGGAAAAGACATTATTTGTCACTAAACTTTTATTGGATGGTAGGGAGAAGTTGCTCTTGGGGATGTTTTGGTACCATTCGTTTTTTCATGGCTGTGTTCTTAGGCAAAATTACGAGTGATAACACAGAATGGAGGTTACGCTCTGAATGAGTTAGAACAATGGTGGCTAATTTCAAGTGAATACATTTAAAAATGACAATTTAATAAAAAAAAACACAAATGTATACATAAAGCACTATATAGCATGAATTCAAGTGCGATGTTAAAAAGGTATATATTACCTTGGTAGACAAGTGGATTCTTTATTGTCCTTGTCTGGAGAAGGAACGGTGAGCGCTACCATCAGTCCTGTGTCATGCCTCCCTCCTGTTTAGCCAGCAATTTCCTCCTGCATACTAATAAATGGCATGCGATGCCCTCCTTTTACCTCCTGTAGCACAGAGGAAAGACTATAGTTGCAGAATGACGGCACTAAAGGACGACTTTAAACAGATGACACAGAAGTCCGCAATGGAATGTCATTGCGGACTTCTTTATCAAGGAACTGCATTAAAAATATTTGCACTGGTGCCCTCCCAGGTCAATCAAGCCCCATGTATCTACAATATTTTAACAGACCTGGCATATACTGGGTCACCTCAGCCTCCAGCCCAATGCTTGGTTCCATCCCTCTCTGGAAACCCCCTTCTGCAAATATTGCATTTGCCCCTGTAAAGGTATTGTATGGTAAGCCAATTTGTTCCATTGACACTCCCTCTGCAGCAACTTATATCTGTCTCCACTTCTCCGTAGTGGTGTAAAGTAGTCTAAGGGCATAAATTGAAAGTCACGAATGGTATGGCCCTGAATGAAAAAGTGTCTACCCACCAGTGGTGTGCTTTTTTTTTTTTTAATACATGACCTGTGTGCATACTGTTTCTTTCTTTGATCATCCTAATAGTATTTCTCTGATAAATTTCTTACAAGGGCACATAATTAGTTAGACCGCATATTTTATTTCATCAGTTATCGGCTGCACGGCAGACTCTGGGGGTGGGAACCAAGGGACCGGGAGTCAGGGCTGTTTCTAGCCAATTTGGCTCCCAGTGCGAGATTTAAAAATGCACCCCCGATGACATAAAAAATGTGCCCCCCCCCCCCCACACACACCTAGATAAAAACAATAACTGTCGAGTGCACCAGACAAGGGGGCGTGGCCTCGTCTAAATGGGTGTGGCCTCATTTAAATGGGCATGGCCTCGTCTGAAAAGACTACCTCACAATCCAGTTTTTGACCCTGCTCCAACAGATCACGACCACCACAGGAAAAAAAAATTCTACCATATTAAGCCCCACACAGTAATGCCCCCTGCACCATATTATGCCACACACCGCAATGCCTTTGATACATTAAATCCCCACACTACGGCAGGCAAGAGTCACCATTTCACACATTATGGCAGGTGTCCCCATTTTACACATTGAGAGAGAGAGATAATACTTACAGAGGCAATTACCGCTCTTCGGCCCGCCTCACCAGTCGCTCCTCGCGCCGGCCTTTCCCTCTTCCTAACTTGGAATCCCCTCTGAACTCCACTCGGGGGGGTGGGTGGGGGGGGGGGTTTCGCGGAGTGACTGTAATGCGTCATGACGCAACGAAGCAACCGCGTCATTCTGTGAAATTCCAGCCCCCGAGCGGGTTACTCGGGTAGAAATAGGAGGGGAAAGCAGGGAGCCACAGTTAGTGCCGCGGCGGGCGCCCAGTGCGGTTGCACTGCTTGCCTGATGCAACCATCTCAGGCAAAGCCTAGCCTGGTGTGGACACATCTGAATGTGACCACACCAGGCAAGTGGTTAAGAAAATACAAAAAAATATATATATATAATATATATATATACAGTATATATTTTTACAATTTATATTAAAATGATATTTCTGTTATTGTTAAGAATGTGTGACACTACCTTACTAGTGTTATATAACCTTAAAACCTTAAATTATGCTGGTTGTGTGCCCTGACGAAGAAGCTTAAGCCATGAAACGTTGATTGAGGAATACACTAGGGCCCTCATTCCGAGTTGTTCGCTCGGTATTTTTCATCGCATCGCAGTGAAAATCCGCTTAGTACGCATGCGCAATGTTC
Source organism: Pseudophryne corroboree (assembly GCF_028390025.1). NCBI lineage: Eukaryota > Metazoa > Chordata > Amphibia > Anura > Myobatrachidae > Pseudophryne > Pseudophryne corroboree. The sequence continues at coordinate 178,503,800 of NC_086452.1, forward strand.
GCACTGCGACTGCGCCAAGTAACTTTACTATGAAGAAAGTATTTTTACTCACGGCTTTTTCTTCGCTCCGGCGATCGTAATGTGATTGACAGGAAATGGGTGTTACTGGGCGGAAACACGGCGTTTCAGGGGCGTGTGGCTGAAAACGCTACCGTTTCCGGAAAAAACGCAGGAGTGGCCGGGGAAACGGTGGGAGTGCCTGGGCGAACGCTGGGTGTGTTTGTGACGTCAACCAGGAACGACAAGCACTGAAATGATCGCACAGGCAGAGTAAGTCTGGAGCTACTCTGAAACTGCTAAGTAGTTAGTAATCGCAATATTGCGAATACATCGGTCGCAATTTTAAGAAGCTAAGATTCACTCCCAGTAGGCGGCGGCTTAGCGTGTGTAACTCTGCTAAAATCGCCTTGCGACCGATCAACTCGGAATGAGGGCCTATGTTTCATGCATTGAATTTGGAGCATCCTGAGTGTCATTATTTGCTTTGGAGTCTTTCTTATTCTAAATATTAGAATACAGATCTGAAATGTTGGACCTCAGCGCTTGTGTGAGCAGCTGCTGTTTGTGACTAGCTATATTGCTGTATATATGGATTCTGATTTTAGAGGGCACCCAGGCAGTTGGTACCATTGGGGTATTCGTGAAGAGCGCCGTACACCTCTATATCAAATATTGCATTTGCTTTTTACAATTGGTCTTACTATTATTAAAAACATGTCTTGACACTTAGCAGTGTTATATAACCTTATTTAATATACCTTTTATTAGTTCAGTTCCACACCTTTTTCTATTTTGAATTATAGTGTGCAGGTTAATAATTTTAGTACTATCTACTGTCCGAATCAGTGCACAAGCATCGTCATTATTGCACCCACATAAAATCCTCCTGCCGAAAGGCGTATCTGCATACTGTGTGTGAAATGAATCAATTTGTAATTGTTCCACATTTATATGTGAACGCTCTTACTGTACATGACATTTGTCCAACGCTAACTGAGCCCTGTATAATTCAGTTTAAAGTAACTTTTTTTTTTTTTAAATGGTTTTAAAGCTAATTGTGTGCTAAGAATATACTGTAGCTACTCAGAAGCAACAATTACACATGGTAATTATATTTAATTTACCAAGATTGTTATCATAAATCTAAATCTAGACAAGTATAGAATAAAAATATACATATTTCACTGAAGACGCTGGGCCTGAATCAGAGATGTACACAAGCCCAATGGTTTGCATACAACTCCGATTGCGAGAGAACTGGAAAAGAGCAGATGCTGCACTGCACATGTACAGGTCATGATTGACAAGCTGCGGCCATGTGGAGGCAGAGCAGGGACGGCGAGGGGCAGCATTGGAGAATGAGGAATCTTCAACCTGAGGGTTACTCAGATAACCAATATTCATGCAGAGTGATCCGATGCTGCGTCCTTGGACTCAGTGGCGGATAACAGAAACCAGTAGGAGGCATCCATTAACAAATGACAGCCTTTTGCTGCAATAGCATAATGTCACAGTAGTGGTGTCACGATCCGGGTAACTAGACGCCGGTTCCTACCTTTTAGGTGCCTTCTAAGATTGGCTCAGCGAGCCAGGGCCGGGCTATAGCTATGTTATGGTTATTGCCTGCAGCGCTGGTTTTAGCGGCCTTCTCAGTGTATGCACTTACGGTGGTTTGGCACTCTCAGCCCCGTCACGGCCATCACTGCTGCGCCTGCTGTCTTCTGCTGGATGTGCGTCCTCTGTGTACCCCAGCCGCCGCTTCCATCACCGTGGCCACTGTACGCATGGAGTTCCTGCTGCTGCGGCTTCTGCCGCCATTGTTGTTTAACACATGGTTTCAGAGTGCTTCTTTCCCCTTCAATCTCTGTCAATGGGCGCAGCCATTTTGGACTTGGATCACATGTCACCATTCTCACCTATCCACAGTGCTGCTGGAGCCAGGGCATAACTGTCAGCCAATCCCTGCTATCCAGCAGGTATAAATATCCTGTCCCAGCACCCACATAGGCGTGAGCACGTGGGGTGCCTGGTGCGCACAGGCACCCCCTAATGTCTGGCACCCCCCACACTCCAGTCTTGCTACAGCACAGTGGTTGCTGAACGTGCGATCAGACCTCTGCCTGCAGCTCAATTCTGTGCCAGCCGCCCGCCCTGCTGATAATAAATGCTGAGTGGCCGGCAACCACACAGGGAGACATGTAACCTCGGGAAGTGGCCCGCTCTCTTCCAGCCTGCATACATCCACGCCCACCCGCACATCCAGCCCACCTGCGCTCTCATTCCTCGCGTGCGTCCACGTCACAGGCAGCGGCCCGCCTGTGCTCTCCTCCAGCCCTTCCTTCCCCCTGCACTCTACTCTAGCTCGCCCGCCACCCGTGATCACCTCCAGGGCGCTCTTCCCCCAGATTCCCCGCCCGCACTTTCTGCCTGCTTACGCTCTCCACCCACCCCTGCTCTCCTCCCTCCACCCCTCCGTGTGCTCTCCTCCAGCCCTTCCTCCCGTGCTCTCCAACAGCCCTTCCTCCATACCCAATCCTCCTGTGCTCTCCTCCAGCCCTCCCTCCCGTCCGCCCATGTTCTCCTCCATCCCTCCTTCTCGTCCTCCCGTCCTTTCCTCCAGCCCTCCCATCCATCCGCCCATGCTCTCCTCCATCCCTCCCTCTCCTCCTCCCATCCTTTCCTCCAGCCCTCCATCCTGTCCGCCCGTCCTCTCCTCCAGCCCTCCCTCCCATCTGTCCATCCTCTCCTCCAGCCCTCCCTCCTTACCGCCCGTGCTCTCCACAAGGAAAAGGGGACGGGGAATACCCTCTGCACAAGTTAAAAGTCAATATGTTCTTTTAAATATAAGGAAAGCCCCAAATAATACACATACTCTGGTTACTATACCTAATACTGTATTGGGGGTGCTGCCACAGACAATAAGATTGAGAACAAGAAAAAGGGATAGAAAGGATTGTCTCTTGGTTGGCGCACAAAGAGAAGAAATATTGATTTGATTTTTTATTTTAAATATTTTGAATAAATATAAAATATAACTTTTATTATCAACAAATAAAAAAGAGATGTGAAATATATGAGATAATATTTTCCAATGAAATATACCTTTATAAGGAATAAAAAATTTATTAAATTCTATTCACTGTGTGTAGTTTGTCATTTTACTGAATATCCATAAGAACCAGGATCACCATACATCTGAGAAAAAACTGTATATAGATTTTTGAAAAAGAGATACGTTGTGTCTAGTCAGGTTTGACAGTGTTGCGGTTTTTATTGGAGACTAACACCGCTGCATTGTAACTACTGAGGACAGATTTCATATGAGTATAAGTCTCCTGCATATATACTCATAACCCAAATAATAAATGTGTTTGGGGACCGCTAATCACGTTTCCTGATATTGGTAAGCTGTCCATACACACATATCAAAATTGTCCTCGGATACTACAACTGAAACATAATAGTTTATTGTATCATTTGAATTTTAATGGTATACAACATACAGGACACACACAGATCTGAATGTCCTCGAACGTCTGTTCCTAAGAGCTGAACCGCTTATAGTTTAGCATAGTTCAGTATGCATACATTAGAATGGCAGCATACAGGACACAGACAGACTTAAGTATCCACATGCTTCTGTTATTAACAGCTGAGCCATTTGTAGCTGGCGTAATTCAATATGTGAGCTATCCGTATATCCACATTGAGATTATGTTCAGATGCTTTGATTAGAACACATTGGTACATTTATGAACACTTTCTGAATGACTTTCCGTGTCATCTGAAATCTAGTAGTATATAACATGCGGGACACACACAGAGATCAGAGTATCCGTGGACGTCTGTTACTGACAGCTGAACCACTTATAATTTGGCGTGGTTTGGTATGTGGGCTGTCTGTATATATACATTGAAATTGTCCTCAGGTACCTATAACTACAGCACATTGATTTGTTATGCTGTCTAGTGTCTGATAGTAATCAGCATACAGGACACAGACAGACCGAAGTGTCCACAGGCGTCTATTATTGACAGCTGAACCATTTGTGACTAACGTAATTCAATATGTGAGCTGTTCGTACATCTACATTAAAGTTGTCCCCAAATACTTTAATTAAAGCATGTTGATACATTTATTAAACACTTTCTGAATAGCTTTCCGTGTCATCTGAAATTTAATAATATGTAACATACGAGACACATACAAATCAAAGTATCCGCGGCCGTTTGTTATTGACAGCTGAGCCACTTGTAATTCAGCGTGATTCAGTATCTAGGTTGTCTGTATACATGCATTAAGGTTATCCTTAAGTACTTTTTGACTAAAGCACATTAGTTTATCATGCCGTCTAGGATCTGATACTAATCAGCATACAGGACACAGACAGATCAAAGTGTCCACGGACATCTATTACTAACAGCTGAGCCGCTTATAATTGGCGTGGTTCAATGTATGAGCGGTCCGTGTGCCCACATTATGATTATCCTCAGATACTTTAACTGGGGCACAAGTATATTGATACATACATTAAAAATGTCCTCAGGTACTTATAGCTAAAAGCACATGGATTTATTATGCTATCTAGGGCCTGATAGCAATCAGCATGCAGGACACAGACAGACCGAAGTGTCCGCGGGCGTCTATTACTGACAGCTGAACTATTTGTAGCTAACGTAATTCAATATGTGGGCTGTCCGTACATCCACATTAAAGTTGTCCTCAGATGCTTTAATTAGAGTATGTTGATACATTTATTAAACACTTTCTGAATAGCTTTCCGTGTCATCTAAAATTTAATAGTATGTAGCATACGAGACACACACAGATCAGTAATTCAACGTAATTCAGTATATAGGCTGTCTGTGTACATAGAGAAAGCACACGGGCAATGGCTTCCCCGTTACATTGAGCGCTAATAGATTGATTAAAGAAAACACCTAATATATATTGGTTGTCTGTATGCATGCATTGAAACTATCCTCAAGTACTTTTTGGCTAAAGCACATTGGTTTATCATGCCATCTGGGATCTAATACTAATCAGCATACAAGACACAGACAGACCAAAGTGTTCACGGGCGTCTGTTGCTAACAGCTGAGCCGCTTGTAGTTAACGTAGTTATATGTATGAGCGGTCCGTGTATCCACATCAGATACTTTAACTAAAACACATCGACACATTAATTAAACATTTTCTAAGTAGCTTTCCATTCTAGTATATTGATCCTGGTCCTATAGTATATATTTTTCTATATTTCTATTTCTTAATTAATTTACAACATTTTTTTCACAGTGAGAGTTTTTACAGCAGGCACATCCGTGCCGCTTTGAAACGACACCCAACGTGCACGTTTCACATCAGCTTCATCAGGGCAAACACGATTGGCCTTCCAAAGGTGGCTATAAGAGAGAGGCTGACCAATCATATTGGGATTATATATCATGTGATCGTATAACACTCCACACTCATCAGGGTTCCTATGACTTCCCTAATGTTGTCTGATTAACAAGGTATAGTTTACCACAGAGCCCGGGTACCAGTATAGATATATACCATATGAAGAAGCGATGACATTTTATAACCGCATAAATGCAGAGTGATCCACAGTAAGCTGATATATTTGTAAACAATAAGAACCATACATATTCTGAACTCCGCAACTGCACGCCACGGTAATAAGAATGTAAATCAGCGTATACATTTAGGGGAATAATGAAACAGTAAAGCTTTTACATTTCATTATATTTCATTTAATGTCCATAATGATCTATTTGTTACTCATGTCCCACAAGTGTGATTGAATAATATAAGTGAAACATATAAATAATAACACTAAAATATAAACGTAGTGTGTGATGTGTGATAAATATGTAATGTGATATATTTGTGTTGACAAAAGACACATAGTGGTAATGTATGATGAGATGAGTAATGTATGGTGTTCAAATTTGCTTTCTGAAAAATAGTATATGTGAGAATAAAAAACATAACACGTGCACATGTAAAAAAACACAAAACGGTGGGTAATAAAAATATGTGGGAAAACAGCACTAAAAAGAGAACATATTGTGTGCAAAACCGTGCATGATGTATAAATTATGTAAATTATCTGTATATTATACATAATTTATACATCATGCACGGGCACTACTGTCAATAGCTAGTGAGCATGGAGTCATATGTGAAAAATGCTGGTGTCCTGCAGAGTAGGGGTCTGACGGACAAGTGTGGCTCTGATGGCATGTGTAAATCTTAAACTTTACTAGTATAAAATCTCCCGTACTTTTCAGAAAGGCCCACTCAGAATCAGGGTGTAGGTGCTGGGGGTGTGTGCAAGGGGTGGGGTTTGTGTATGGTGATTGGGGGGTGGGGATGCATATGGACCTAGGCCCACCACACTCTAGTTCCACCACTGTGTCAGGGATAGGTTGGGAAAGCGTAAGCAGCAATAGGATACAGCGGCTGCTAGGAATCTAGGTTATGCCATAGTGGACATTAAGCACCTCAGTGGTCTCACCATTATATTAATTTTTTTTTCTTGTGTGTATTATATCTACTTGTAGTATTAGGAACTAGGAAGAAATTAGATTTAGCCATGTGATTTTACTGAGAGAATGTTAGATAGTGTTAGACATGTCCCTGGGCGGTGCTAGATACGCCCAAAAGCCGGTGCACCCCCTAATAAAATTAGCTGCGCACGCCTATGAGCACCCAGAGGGTTGTCAGTGCTTCAATGGTCTTTCCAGCGTTTCTAATATGCAGTTCATTGGGAACTCTCCTGTGGATGTTTCCTGCAGCATAGCCTGACTCCCTGTTGATTTCCCTCTGCGGTGCAGTTCCAGCTCAACCGTGCTAATTCTCTGTGGTGCAACCTGCCTCCCTTGTTCCCACACCCAGCGCCAGCAGAGTGTATTACTCCGGCTTCCCAGCAGCCACTCTCCAGAAGTCCTCTGTTTACCTTCCTGCAGTTCTCATCATTACTGTGGAGTACAAATCCTGCGATCCCTAGTATTATTCACAGCTTTACCTGCGAACCCCAGCTTCATTCACAGCTTTACCTGCGAACCCCAGCTTCATTCACAGCTTTACCTGCGAACCCCAGCTTCAATCACAGCCTTACCTGCGAACCCCAGCTTCAATCACAGTTTCAACTGTGAACCCCAGCTTCACTTTCAGTTTCACCTACGAACCCCAGCTTCATTTAAAGCTTCACCTGCGATCCCTAGCATCACCTTATACCTCACCTGGGTTCCCAAGTATTATACAGCACTTCCACTCATACTCCAGATTACTGGTTGTAACCAGTTGTGTTCTTAATATTCACTTGTGACATTTATTGTTTGGTTGCACATTATTTGACTCATGATATAATAAAAACTCTCAAAGACATCTTCTATTGTTGTGGTCACGCCTTCGGGCATCTGGTACTACTGCCTAGAGCATGTCTCACCTCCTACATTCCGGTACCCGTCAGCCCCTACAACTGAGGCTTCCAGTTACCGACAACCGCCCTCAGTTGTGTCAAGTGGCTGCAACAATCGTCACAGTTGCTACTGCATAGGCCCAGTGTATCTACAGCTACATCTTACATTGCTACTGAATCAGGCACAGTTGCTGCTGCATAGGCCAAGTGTATCTACAGCTACATCCTACATTGTATTTGGGACAAACTCAACTTGTTTGCCACGAATAGTGTGCCAGCAGCTCCTGCTTCCATCGAAATGCATGGTGCGTACGTACGCTACAACTACTTGCTGCAGGGTGCAGATTTTTTGCTGGCGCAATGCAACGCATGCAGCAAGCGAAAATCAACAAGACGAACCTGAACACATCTGTATATAGACAATTTTTATGTGTCATGCATTCGGCGCTATTCAGTGAGAACCAGGAGCGGATCTTGGTGCGGGCAAGCAGTGCCTTCGCCCGGGGTGCTGTGGCCTGGGGGCGCGGTCGCAGTCACTCCCCAGGCACCGCCGCCTGCCCGCGCCCTTCTTCCCGCTCCATGGCTGCAGCAGACGCCACAAGGTGTAGAACCAGCCCTGGAGAGAACTACTAAATCAGCTGTATCTGCATACAACGTCAGGTGAGTGACGAGAATGGTGCATCTTATGAAGGTAATAACAGTACATTTTTTTTTGTACACGTGAATGGACAAAATGTATAGTATTAAACAAAATGAAAGAATTATGACAAGATAAAACAAGATAAATAAACACGTTGCCCAGGTGTGGATTTATCCTCTAGCAGAGGGAATGGAAAAAAATATTCCAACAATGCTGGATCGTATCCCAAGTGGAAGGTGGGAGCCACGGGTGTTTGTAGAATGCAGGATGCCCGGTATAACCTGCATAGGCTCCTATTGCTTTTACCAGGTGAGGTCCAGTCTAGCGCCTGGTGTTGTCTGTTCTGGAAGGTGCAGGCAAGATGGGCCAATGCGTTTCTAGACCCCCAGGGTCTCTTCTTCAAGGCATGTGCTTACCTTTCTGCATGGTGTCCTTTTATTGTGAACTGTGTTTGAAAGGGAGGTGGTTGTGCTTGTTTCCACCCACTTCCGGGTTGGAGGTTGTAAATTATGAAATTATGTGATTTGGTGATCGCATTATTTTACTTTTATTCCCCATCTATACTGGAAGTTGGAGAGTGGCAATCGATGCTGATATGTGTCCGTAGCGGCAGGGATGTATCAAAGAAGAACAGGTGTGCACAGTAGCAGATCTTGCTACGGGAAAGCAGAATTTTTGCCCAGGGCGCCACCGCCGTGGCAAGATCCGTTACTGGTGCCGCCCGGTGCTTTGTAGATGCCAGTGCTGTGCAGTGCGCGATAAAGTCATTGCGCACCGCACTGCATTGTGGGAGCGGCACATAGACGCTAGAGGTCATAATTGACCTCTAGTGTCTATGCGGTGCTATGGGAGAGACGTCATGACGTCTGTCCAATAGATCCGAGGAGCGGCACCGGCAGCGGGAGATGGAGGGCAGCAGGAGCCGGGATTGTATTAATTTTTTTTTGTAAGCGGTGCAACTAGGGGGCACAACTCTACAGGGGGCACAGTACTGGAGGCACAACTACTGAGGGCACACCTACAGGGGGCATAACTGACCATGCCCTTCTCCATGAAGCCACGCCCCTATTTTTCACCATGGATGCCACAAGGTCTAGATCCTGCCCTGGGTGTGAATTCTGTTAAGTGCCGGTGTTCTCCGAACAATGAACGTAAGTACTACGGTGGTGATTTTGTTGTTGATATCTGTCTTCCATTTCAGTCGTTTGCGGCAGACACCTTTATGGAGACCTGTGAACTAATAGCCCCTATATACACTTACTTGAAGTTATTATGAAGTATATACATCTGTTTCTAATGTTAAGAAATTATATTCAATACTAAAGTTCAAAATGGTACTTAATGTAGAGTACTAATAAATAAATAAGATTACAATTACATATAAAAAAAAATCTAAGTGCTACCTGAAAATTTAACCTGGGTCCCTCTGTATACTAAATGGGTGCTTCAAACCACCAAGCTATTTAATCTACTGAGGAAGTATAGTATGTCTTTCCAACCTAATGTTTAAGTTGAATCCAATGTTATGAATTAACAAATTAAAAAGATGAGCTTTATCTAAGGATCCATCCCAGGTCCTTATGACTAACACACTGGTGTCTTAACCAACTAGGCTATCTAGCCTACTGAGGTAATATGTTTCTGGAACTTAATGTTGAAGTTGAATTTTTATATTTGAATGATTTTGTAGCAAAGATATATGTTTTGTTGTATTATTTTATTTGTACAAATAGAGATTCACTGAGTAGTTTCTCAATTATGCCATTGAAAGTGTTATGGTAAACTCTTGATAAATAATACTCTTTAGTAAATGTCGACCTCCCTCCCGCTCCTTACTTCAAAAACTCTTCAGTTCTGATTAACTCACCCGCGGCCAACCAAGCTTCATGGAGCAAAAGTGAGTGCACATTCCGGATGGCCAGAGCCGGCCCTAGGCATAGGCCTACTAGGCAAATGCCTAGGGGCATAAGCAGCTTCTGCTGATTAAAATGATATGCAGCATGAATATATTCTGTGTGTAACTGCGGCTGTATCTGCATACAAAATGCTACGTTACAGCCACAGTCACACACAGCATATACAAAAGTGGCATTAAGTGTGTCATTATGTGTATAAGGGCACTTATAATGTGTGGCATATGCAAAAGGGACATTATGTGTGTCATGTGATCAACCAGACTCCGTCTCCCCTACGGTGGTGGTAGGTTTGAAGTTTTTTTTCCTTCCTCTTGGCACCCCCCCCCCCCCCTTCCCCGAGTATTAAGTACCTAGGGGTTCAATTAAAATCCCGTCAGTCAAAATACCGACAAGGTCAAAATCCTGACATGGTCCAAATACCGACATTTAAAATACAGACAAGGTCAAGATACCAACATTTAAAATGTCGACATGAGTTTTTCATGATTTTTTTTTTTCATTGAAACCGACTTGTTCATACTTTACCATCCCAGTGGACCTGGAGGGGGAATATAATAGTGTGTCGAGCGCAGTACACTTATACGGTGTCCATGTTGATCTATGTCGACATCCACACCAAGAAAACAATGAAAAACTTGTGTTGACTTTTGACCTGTCAACATTTTAAATGTCGGTATTTTGACCTTGTTGGTATTTTAAATGTCGGGATTTTGATCTTGCCGGTGTTTTGACCGTTGGCCAATTGTTGTAGGTATTTTGACCGTCGGGATTTTGATTATAGGTGTTTCATACTAAACGCACTCCGATAACTTCCTACACCTTGTGTCTCAGTAGAGTTCTAGAGGGATCTACACTGAGCTTCCTGTCTGCCTTGGGCTCGCGTCATTAACATTGTATATTAATCTTGATGAAAAGTATGATTTATGAGATTTAAGAAATATTTTATATATTATATTATAAGTTAATTAACTAAATATGAAATTATAAATACCTGTGTGGGAAGTGTAAATACTGCAACATTCATATTGAATAAATAAATATAAGATGGTAAAATATTTTAATTGATTGAATTAAGTGTACATAATAATGACATGGCAGCAAGTAGAATGTTAAGTGGTATTTAATGTAAGTTCAGCTTATTTCTGCTCTTTCCCTTCAGCACATGGCTACCACTGCTTGTAAGGCAAAGAATGAATGGTTACTGAATAGCAAGAGTCCAACAACACAAGACTTTGTGGATCAGAAGCTACAGCTGGAAAGCTCAATGCAGCCCATATTCACAAAGCTGAACACACCACATAAGAGGAATAGAATATAAAATACTCAGGGGCAGATGTATTAAGCTTGGAGAAGTGATAAATCAGTGATAAATGGACGGTGATAACGCACCAGCCAATCAGCTCCAATATGTAAATTGACTTAGGAGCTGATTGGCTGATGCGTTATCCCCTTGCACTTATCACTGCTTTATCACTTCTCTAGGCTTAATACATCTGCCCCTCAAAGCGCTATGCTGCCTCTCTCTGTAGTCATGTGTCTTTTCTCCCACAGCAGCAACAAGGATTATTTAGTCATCAAATAAAATGATGTTTTACTTTACAGTCAAATATTGTACATTGAAGTAGTCACAAAGCAAATACTATAGCAATGGTAACTAATCTTTACTAAATGTTACCACTGCAGTTCACCAAAGGATTCCCATACTGCGGTGTTCTGATGTATCAGGTACCCCTTCCAAAGGCCCCCGGAAGGAGCACATTTATCTGGTGGTAGGCTTTGCATAAATCTTCCTGATAGCTTAGAAAAAAGAACCAGTGCATTGTACACTGAGAGGTGGAAATTGGAATACTTTCCCTTCTTGAGCATTTAGAATGTAAATGTCCGAGCTTCTGGCTGTGATATGAGGTTGTACCTTTCTTCTAATTAGCTGGATGACTGTCACCACCCATTCCGCACCATTCAGGCAAGGGTGGCTCAAGGCACAAGTTGACAGAAGGAGCGCAGCCCTGCGCCCCTAGCTGCTGGCTGAACCTCTGGCCCGGGCTGTTATAATAGACTCATATTGCTGCTTAGACACCACCTGGGATTCCCCCGGACACTCTAGAATTGTCTGGAGTTTGTCCGATCAAATCCAAAGATGCTGTGCCATTGACGTCATTGCAAGTGCATCACTGCCCTCTTTGCTGCCACCTCCTCTGCATTGCAGCTCTCCACACAAAACAGTGCAAGGACTTGGAGACCGGAGCAGCTGCTGGAGGAGGTATCAGAGCATGGGGCCATAAGGCAATGGAGGCAGTGTAAGTGTGGGGGAAGGGGGCACTAAAATAAATATTAGATTGGCCCTACATCCAGAGGAAAACTCAGTCCCCTAGTATTTACATTTCTTTGCTGACAGGGAGTTTTGTGCATATGCTAATAAGCCATGAGACCTCTTGCATCAATGAGTTCTGGATCATGCTAGAGTGGGAGTGAATGATTGTTCATCTGCTCTTGGGGTCTTCAGATTCACTGAAGAGCCCACTTAGCTGATAGTATACCAGAGAATCGGATTAGTTTAGTAACTTGATTACACCCCACGATCCCCATAGCTACTTATGGGAATGCTGTGAACTCTGATGATGGGACTCTGATGATAATATTACTTATTCTTTATGCAAAGACACTGTAGAAAAATTACTTTCATACTTTCCAGACAGAAACAATCCCACTAATGTTGGGGCTTACCGCGAGACGGCATTGGTTCCACCCTGTTTCCAAATGCGGTTTCTTTCATACTTGCAGCAAAAAAACCCTACAGTATTGCAATCTGCTCAGTGTTCTCAGCTATATTACAGCCGGCCTAGTGCTTTCTATGTGACATGGCACAGTACAGGCTGGCAAATTGAAAACCTTTTCATGGAATAATGCTGCTGTGGGTAGTAATTGATGTACTTAGGCTAGCCTCCTGCACCATGTAAAGGGGCTGTGTTTTGTTTTTTTATATACTTGTCTTTACCTAAGGGAGCTAATCCAGTCTAACGGCTGCCAGGGAGTAATGAAAAACTAGAAATATCTGTATGGTTTAATGTTAAGGTGCCTAAACAAGGCCAGATCCATGGTTGGACATGTTGTAAGAAGAGACATATCCAATGCTGCCATGACTGGATAGGAGACTAGGAAATGTGGCATGGTTGTGGCCTTACCTTTCAATAGCAATTTGATATATGTCTTGACCGGAGTATGAAAATTGTATGTGTGTGTGTGTGTGTGTGTGTGTGTGTGTGTGTGTGTGTGTGTGTTACTATCCATCTATGCATTCAGGTGTAATGGTTGTGTGTGCGTAGCTTCCCTTCCCCTCAGTGACACACAACTCGTTACATACAAGCCAATCACATTGCTTATATAAGCACTACTATGTAAATTGCAGGACAAGGAAAAAAAACAAGGCACACATACTGTAACCGTATAAAGGATAAAATTTGACATTTTCCATATATTCTGAATTTTTCAACACACGTTTAGCCAATTATAGCAAAATTGCTGGATCCAATAAGACTTCTGTAATATATATTTTTTTTATCTCTACTATTTTTCAGGGGCAGAGACTGGAAAAGTAAAACACTGACATCGTCGATGCTATTATCAGTTTAAACGTATCTTTAAGTTTAGATTGTATTTGATGCAGTTTTTACATAATGATAAGTTCAGCAAAATGATTTTGTATCAAGTTGGGTGCCGGTTTAAACCTGTCTGACTTGTAACACATCATTAACTAGTTATCCTTGCAAAGATCAAGACCTGATTGTAAGTCACATGCAAATCCAAAAGTGGACGCAGCTGGAGATTTCTATTACATTGTACCATGCATACGCACTTTGGGGGTAATTCCAAGTTGATCGCAGCAGGATTTTTTTTAGCAATTGGGCAAAACCATGTGCACTGCAGGGGAGGCAGATATAACATGTGCAGAAAGAGTTAGATTTGGGTGGGTTATTTTGTTTCTGTGCAGGGTAAATACTGGCTGCTTTATTTTTACACTGCAAATTAGATTGCAGATTGAACACACCCCACCCAAATCTAACTCTCTCTGCACATGTTATATCTGCCTCCCCTGCAGTGCACATGGTTTTGCCCAATTGCTAACAAAAATCCTGCTGCGATCAACTTGGAATTACCCCCTTTATCTTGGGCACTGTACTCTACCAGTTCTTTATGTGAAATTATTTCTGGGTGACACAGCACGAGATCCGTTTTGTGGGAGCATAGCCAGACTTCATTCTTGAAGCGTTCAGGTGACAAAAGAACCCCTGTTTCTGACACATCTTTTGCACATAGCAAGGTTTGGAATTAATGCAGATATATGTTGGCAGTTGCAGACAGAAAAACAGTGAGCAGTGTGACAATACTCATAATGCCTTGTGGATATTTGCATTGGCATAATGTTGTATATCTGGCTGCTTTGGGTGTCTGTACTTGCAGCTTATATTCATGAGAACCGAACCAGGCCCTTTATGAGAAACAGATGGATCGCTGTTCCTGTAATATTTGAATAATACATAGAATTCAACTAAATATTGCAAATTAAGTGTACACTAGTCCCTAGAGTTTTACTTAGTAGCTAGACTGTATATAAAACTACCTAATCCCCAGAACCTACGATCCCTGAGGCTTAGCGCTGGTGCACCAGAGGTAACAGCCGCGTCAGCGACTGCCCAGTAGTCTCCACCCGAGACAGTAAGGCTATATGCGTCTAGAAGCACTAACCGTAAAAAGATGCCTTACCTTCTCCACGTTCTCTGGCCTCTAGTACATCTAACTGGCGCCCACCGAAACAGTAGTGTTTACATGGAGGTATTTGTTGTCGCGACCCGGCGGAGAGTTGGAGGAACGTATCTCTTTTATGCTTTTAAGATGCAAAGAAAGACTGCTAAACAAAAAAAACAACACAGGACAATATAAAAAAAAAAAAGCTTGTGGCTGTAAAAAATAAATAAAAGGACAGCCACAACGTTTACACAGTGGTCTGGCTCCTGCTGCACCAAACAAAAAACTGAATTCCCTGAGCCGGGGTTATAGGGGGCTGGCCCATTGCATCCTGGGAGTCTAATAGCTTTAGACCGTTTGGTGCCCGTTCCTCTGATGCCACCTAATACCCAAGGTAGCTCCTGTGGATACTACTGTGGACCCTGAAAGAGAAGTACTTGTTTTGGGCTGCAGGTTGTCCCCCAAGATACTAAATAAGGGGTTTGAAATCACCCCATTTATAGTAGACTGATAAAATGTAGAAACTTTGAATGTACGAGAGGGTGCATGGCAGTTCTTATTTATGGATACTGCCTAATGTAGCAGATAGATAACAATGGAGTTTAATTGGCTGTATTGTACAGGTTGAGTCTCCCTTATCCAAAATGCTTGGGACCAGAAGTATTTTGGATATCGGATTTTTCCGTATTTTGGAATAATTGCATACCATAATGAGATATCATAGTGATGGGACCTAAATCTAAGCACAGAATGCATTTATGTTTCATATACACCTTTTACACACAGCCTGAAGGTAATTTTAGCCATTATTTTTAATAAATTTGTGTAATAAACAAAGTGTGTGTACATTCACACAATTCATTTATGTTTCATATACACCTTATACACACAGCCTGAAGGTCATTTAATAAAATATTTTTAATAACTCTGTGTATTAAACAAAGTTTGTGTACATTGATCCGTCAGAAAACAAAGTTTCACTATCTCACTCTCATTCAAAAAATTCCGTATTTCGGAATATTCCGTATTTTGGAATATATGGATATGGGATACTCAACCTGTAATTAGTGATGTGCACCGGACATTTTTCAGGTTTTGTGTTTTGGTTTTGGATTCGGTTCCGCGGCCCTGTTTTGGATTAGGACGCGTTTTGGCAAAACCTCCCTGAAATTTTTTTGTCGGATTCGGGTGTTTTTTTTTACAAAAAAACTCAAAAACAGCTTAAATCATAGAATTTGTGGGTCATTTTTATCCCATAGTATTATTAACCTCAATAACCATAATTTCCACTCATTTCCAGTCTATTCTGAACACCTCACAATATTATTTGTAGTCCTAAAATTTGCACCGAGGTCGCTGGATGACTAAGCTAAGCGACCCAAGTGGCCGACACAAACACCTGGCCCATCTAGGAGTGGCACTGCAGTGTCAGACAGGATGGCAGATTAAAAAAATAGTCCCCAAACAGCACATGATGCAAAGAAAAAAAGAGGCACAATGAGGTAGCTGTGTGACTAAGCTAAGCGACCCAAGTGGCCGACACAAACACCTGGCCCATCTAGGAGTGGCACTGCAATGTCAGACAGAATGGCACTTCAAAAATAGTCCCCAAACAGCACATGATGCAAAGAAAAATGAAAGAAAAAAGAGGTGCAAGATGGAATTGTCCTTGGGCCCTCCCACCCACCCTTATGTTGTATAAACAGGACATGCACACTTTAACAAACCCATCATTTCAGCCACAGGGCCTGCCACACGACTGTGACTGAAATGACTGGTTGGTTTGGGCCCCACCAAAAAAGAAGCAATCAATCTCTCCTTGCACAAACTGGCTCTACAGAGGCAAGATGTCCACCTCCTCCTCATCCTCCGATTCCTCACCCCTTTCACTGTGTACATCCCCCTCCTCACAGATTATTAATTCGTCTCCACTGGAATCCACCATCTCAGGTCCCTGTGTACTTTCTGGAAGCAATTGCTGGTGAATGTCTCCACGGAGGAATTGATTATATTTAATTGATGAACATCATCTTCTCCACATTTTCTGGAAGTAACCTCGTACGTTATTGCTGACAAGGTGAGCGGCTGCACTAAACACTCTTTCGGAGTACACACTGGAGGGGAGGCAACTTAGGTAAAATAAAGCCAGTTTCTGCAAGGGCCTCCAAATTGCCTCTTTTTCCTGCCAGTATATGTACGGACTGTCTGACGTGCCTATTTGGATGCGGTCACTCATATAATCCTCCACCATTCTTTCAATGGTGACAGAATCATATGCAGTGACAGTAGATGACATGTCAGTAATCGTTGGCAGGTCTTTCAGTCTGGACCAGATGTCAGCACTCGCTCCACACTGCCCTGCATCACCGCCAGCGGGTGGGCTCGGAATTCTTAGCCTTTTCCTCGCAGCCCCAGTTGCGGGAGAATGTGAAGGAGGAGCTGTTGACGGGTCACGTTCTGCTTGACTTGACAAGTGTCTCACCAGCAAAATGTAGTGCTCTGATTTCAACAGATTGACCACCCGTGAATCCTGGTTAAGCGAATTAAGGGCGCCATCCACAAGTCCCACATGCCTAGCGGAATCGCTCTGTTTTAGCTCCTCCTTCAATCTCTCCAGCTTTTTTGCAAAAGCCTGATGAGGGGAATGACCTGACTCAGGCTGGCAGTGTCTGAACTGACTTCACGTGTGGCAAGTTCAAAGGGTTGCAGAACCTTGCACAATGTTGAAATCATTCTCCACTGCGCTTGAGTCAGGTGCATTCCCCCTCCTTTGCCTATTTCGTAGGCAGATGTATAGGCTTGAATGGCCTTTTGCTGCTCCTCCATCCTCTGAAGCACATAGAGGGTTGAATTCCACCTCTTTACCACCTCTTGCTTCAGATGATGGCGGGGCAGGTTCAGGAGTGTTTTCTTGTGCTCCAGTCTGCGGCACGCGGTGGCTGAATGACGAAAGTGGCCCGCAATTCTTCGGGCCACTGACAGCATCTCTTGCACGCCCCTGTCGTTTTTTAAATAATTCTGCACCATTAAATTCAATGTATGTGCAAAACATGGGATGTGCTGGAATTTGCCCAGAAGTAATGCACGCACAATATTGGTGGCGTTGTCCGATGTCACAAATCCCTAGGAGAGTCCAATTGGGGTAAGCCATTCTGCGATGATGTCCCTCAGTTTCCGTAAGAGGTTGTCAGTTGTGTGCCTCTTATGGAAAGTGGTGATACAAAGCGTAGCCTGCCTAGGAACGAGTTGGCGTTTGCGAGATGCTGCTACTGGTGCCGCTGCTGTTGTTCTTGCTGCGGGAGGCAATACATCTACCCAGTGGGCTGTCACAGTCATATAGTCCTTAATCTGCCCTGATCCACTTGTCCACATGTCCATGGTTAAGTGGACATTGGGTACAACTGCATTTTTTAGGACACTGGTGACTCTTTTTCTGAGGTCTGTGTACAATCTCTGTATCGCCTGCCTAGAGAAATGGAATCTAGATGGTATTTGGTACCGGGGACACAGTACGTCAAGCAATTCTCTTGTTTTCTGTGAATTAATGGTAGATACCGGAAACACGTTTAACACCGCCCAGGCTGCCAAGGCCTGAGTTATCCGCTTTGCAGCAGGATGACTGCTGTGATATTTCATCTTCCTCGCAAAGGACTGTTGGACAGTCAATTGCTTACTGGAAGTAGTACAAGTGGTCTTCCGACTTCCCCTCTGGGATGACGATCGACTCCCAGCTGCAACAACAGCAGTGCCAGCAGCAGTAGGCGTTACACTCAAGGATGCATAGGAGGAATCCCAGGCAGTAGAGGACTCGTACGACTTGACAGTGACATGGCCTGAAGGACTATTGGATTTCCTGTGTAAGGAGGAAATTGACACTGAGGGAGTTGGTGGTGTGGTTTGCAGGAACTTGGTTACAAGAGGAAGGGATTTAGTTGTCAGTGGACTGCTTCCGCTGTCACCCAAAGTTTTTGAACTTGTCAATGACTTGTGATGAATGCGCTGCAGGTGACGTATAAGGGAGGATGTTTCTAGGTGGTTTACGTCCTTACCCCTACTTATTACAGCTTGACAAAGGGAATTCTTAGCCTTTTCCTCGCAGCCCCAGTTGCGGGAGAATGTGAAGGAGGAGCTGTTGACAGGTCACGTTCTGCTTGACTTGACAAGTGTCTCACCAGCAAAATGTAGTGCTCTGATTTCAACAGATTGACCACCCGTGAATCCTGGTTAAGCGAATTAAGGGCGCCATCCACAAGTCCCACATGCCTAGCGGAATCGCTCTGTTTTAGCTCCTCCTTCAATCTCTCCAGCTTTTTTGCAAAAGCCTGATGAGGGGAATGACCTGACTCAGGCTGGCAGTGTCTGAACTGACTTCACGTGTGGCAAGTTCAAAGGGTTGCAGAACCTTGCACAATGTTGAAATCATTCTCCACTGCGCTTGAGTCAGGTGCATTCCCCCTCCTTTGCCTATATCGTAGGCAGATGTATAGGCTTGAATGGCCTTTTGCTGCTCCTCCATCCTCTGAAGCACATAGAGGGTTGAATTCCACCTCTTTACCACCTCTTGCTTCAGATGATGGCGGGGCAGGTTCAGGAGTGTTTTCTTGTGCTCCAGTCTTCGGCACGCGGTGGCTGAATGACGAAAGTGGCCCGCAATTCTTCGGGCCACTGACAGCATCTCTTGCACGCCCCTGTCGTTTTTTAAATAATTCTGCACCATTAAATTCAATGTATGTGCAAAACATGGGATGTGCTGGAATTTGCCCAGAAGTAATGCACGCACAATATTGGTGGCGTTGTCCGATGTCACAAATCCCTAGGAGAGTCCAATTGGGGTAAGCCATTCTGCGATGATGTTCCTCAGTTTCCGTAAGAGGTTGTCAGTTGTGTGCCTCTTATGGAAAGTGGTGATACAAAGCGTAGCCTGCCTAGGAACGAGTTGGCGTTTGCGAGATGCTGCTACTGGTGCCGCTGCTGTTGTTCTTGCTGTGGGAGGCAATACATCTACCCAGTGGGCTGTCACAGTCATATAGTCCTTAATCTGCCCTGATCCACTTGTCCACATGTCCGTGGTTAAGTGGACATTGGGTACAACTGCATTTTTTAGGACACTGGTGACTCTTTTTCTGAGGTCTGTGTACAATCTCTGTATCGCCTGCCTAGAGAAATGGAATCTAGATGGTATTTGGTACCGGGGACACAGTACGTCAAGCAATTCTCTAGTTTTCTGTGAATTAATGGTAGATACCGGAAACACGTTTAACACCGCCCAGGCTGCCAAGGCCTGAGTTATCCGCTTTGCAGCAGGATGACTGCTGTGATATTTCATCTTCCTCGCAAAGGACTGTTGGACAGTCAATTGCTTACTGGAAGTAGTACAAGTGGTCTTCCGACTTCCCCTCTGGGATGACGATCGACTCCCAGCTGCAACAACAGCAGTGCCAGCAGCAGTAGGCGTTACACTCAAGGATGCATAGGAGGAATCCCAGGCAGGAGAGGACTCGTACAACTTGACAGTGACATGGCCTGAAGGACTATTGGATTTCCTGTGTAAGGAGGAAATTGACACTGAGGGAGTTGGTGGTGTGGTTTGCAGGAACTTGGTTACAAGAGGAAGGGATTTAGTTGTCAGTGGACTGCTTCCGCTGTCACCCAAAGTTTTTGAACTTGTCAATGACTTGTGATGAATGCGCTGCAGGTGACGTATAAGGGAGGATGTTTCTAGGTGGTTTACGTCCTTACCCCTACTTATTACAGCTTGACAAAGGGAATTCTTAGCCTTTTCCTCGCAGCCCCAGTTGCGGGAGAATGTGAAGGAGGAGCTGTTGACGGGTCACGTTCTGCTTGACTTGACAAGTGTCTCACCAGCAAAATGTAGTGCTCTGATTTCAACAGATTGACCACCCGTGAATCCTGGTTAAGCGAATTAAGGGCGCCATCCACAAGTCCCACATGCCTAGCGGAATCGCTCTGTTTTAGCTCCTCCTTCAATCTCTCCAGCTTTTTTGCAAAAGCCTGATGAGGGGAATGACCTGACTCAGGCTGGCAGTGTCTGAACTGACTTCACGTGTGGCAAGTTCAAAGGGTTGCAGAACCTTGCACAATGTTGAAATCATTCTCCACTGCGCTTGAGTCAGGTGCATTCCCCCTCCTTTGCCTATATCGTAGGCAGATGTATAGGCTTGTATGGCCTTTTGCTGCTCCTCCATCCTCTGAAGCACATAGAGGGTTGAATTCCACCTCTTTACCACCTCTTGCTTCAGATGATGGCGGGGCAGGTTCAGGAGTGTTTTCTTGTGCTCCAGTCTTCGGCACGCGGTGGCTGAATGACGAAAGTGGCCCGCAATTCTTCGGGCCACTGACAGCATCTCTTGCACGCCCCTGTCGTTTTTTAAATAATTCTGCACCATTAAATTCAATGTATGTGCAAAACATGGGATGTGCTGGAATTTGCCCAGAAGTAATGCACGCACAATATTGGTGGCGTTGTCCGATGTCACAAATCCCTAGGAGAGTCCAATTGGGGTAAGCCATTCTGCGATGATGTTCCTCAGTTTCCGTAAGAGGTTGTCAGTTGTGTGCCTCTTATGGAAAGTGGTGATACAAAGCGTAGCCTGCCTAGGAACGAGTTGGCGTTTGCGAGATGCTGCTACTGGTGCCGCTGCTGTTGTTCTTGCTGCGGGAGGCAATACATCTACCCAGTGGGCTGTCAAAGTCATATAGTCCTTAATCTGCCCTGATCCACTTGTCCACATGTCCGTGGTTAAGTGGACATTGGGTACAACTGCATTTTTTAGGACACTGGTGACTCTTTTTCTGAGGTCTGTGTACAATCTCTGTATCGCCTGCCTAGAGAAATGGAATCTAGATGGTATTTGGTACCGGGGACACAGTACGTCAAGCAATTCTCTAGTTTTCTGTGAATTAATGGTAGATACCGGAAACACGTTTAACACCGCCCAGGCTGCCAAGGCCTGAGTTATCCGCTTTGCAGCAGGATGACTGCTGTGATATTTCATCTTCCTCGCAAAGGACTGTTGGACAGTCAATTGCTTACTGGAAGTAGTACAAGTGGTCTTCCGACTTCCCCTCTGGGATGACGATCGACTCCCAGCTGCAACAACAGCAGCGCCAGCAGCAGTAGGCGTTACACTCAAGGATGCATCGGAGGAATCCCAGGCAGGAGAGGACTCGTACGACTTGACAGTGACATGGCCTGAAGGACTATTGGATTTCCTGTGTAAGGAGGAAATTGACACTGAGGGAGTTGGTGGTGTGGTTTGCAGGAGCTTGGTTACAAGAGGAAGGGATTTAGTTGTCAGTGGACTGCTTCCGCTGTCACCCAAAGTTTTTGAACTTGTCAATGACTTGTGATGAATGCGCTGCAGGTGACGTATAAGGGAGGATGTTTCTAGGTGGTTTACGTCCTTACCCCTACTTATTACAGCTTGACAAAGGGAACACACGGCTTGACAAATGTTGTCCACATTTCTGTTAAAATAATTCCACACCGACGAGGTGATTTTTTTTTGTAATTTGACCAGGCATGTCAATGGCCATATTCGTCCCACGGACAACAAGTGTCTCCCTGGGTGCCTGACTTAAACAAACCACCTCACCATCAGAATCCTCCTTGTCAATTTCCTCCCCAGCGCCAGCAACACCCATATCCTCATCCTGGTGTACTTCAACGGTGACATCTTCAATTTGACTATCAGGAACTGGACTGCGGGTTCTCCTTCCAGCACTTGCAGGGGGTGTGCAAATGGTGTAAGGCGCCACCTCTTCCCGTCCAGTGTTGGGAAGGTCAGGCATCGCAACCGACAAAATTGGACTCTCCTTGGTGATTTAGAAGAACGCACAGTTTTTTGCTGTGCTTTTGCCATCTTAACTCTTTTAAGTTTTCTAGCAGGAGGATGAGTGCTTCCATCCTCATGTGAATCTGAACCACTAGCCAAGAACATAGGACAGGGCCTCAGCCGTTCCTTGCCACTCCGTGTCGTAAATGGCATATTGGCAAGTTTACGCTTCTCATCAGACACTTTTAATTTTGATTTGTGGGTCATTTTACTGAACTTTTGTTTTTTATATTTTACATGCTCTCTACTATGACATTGGGCATCGGCCTTGGTTGATGGCATTTCATCGTCTCGGCCATGACTAGTGGCAGCAGCTTCAGCACGAGGTGGAAGTGGATCTTGATCTTTCCCTATTTTACCCTCCACATTTTTGTTCTCCATCTTTTAATGTGTGGAGTTATATGCCAGTAATAAATCAATAGCAATGGCCTACTACTATATATACTGCGCACAAAAACTTAAATGCACCACAGGTATGGATGGATAGTATACTTGACGACACAGAGGTAGGTAGAGCAGTGGCCTACTGTACCGTACTGCTATATATTATATACTGGTGGTCAGCAAAATTATGCACTGTCCTCCTACTATATATACACCGCACTACTTAATGCACCACAGGGATGGATAGATAGTATACTTGACGACACAGAGGTAAGTAGAGCAGTGGACTACTGTACCGTACAGCTATATATTATATACTGGTGGTCAGCAAAATTCTGCACTGTCCTCCTACTATATATACACCGCACAACAACTAAAATGCACCACAGGTATGGATGGATAGTATACTTGACGACACAGAGGTAGGTAGAGCAGTGGAGTACTGTACCATACTGCTATACTGGTGGTCACTGGTCAGCAAAATTCTACACTGTCCTGTCCTCCTATACTACAATGCAGCACAGATATGGAGCCTTTTTCAGGCAGAGAACGTAGATATTTTCAGCACACTCAGCACAGATATTTGCAAGCACACTGAGCACAGATACTTGCAGCACTCTGATCACAGATATTTGCAGCACACTGAAAACAACTGAGAGGACGCTGCACGTCCTCTCCCTATCATCTCCAATGCACGAGTGAAAGTGGCGGCGACGCGCGGCTCCTTATATAGAATACGAATCTCGCGAGAATCTGACAGCGGGATGATGACGTTCGGGCGCGCTCAGGTTAACCGAGCAAGGCGGGAAGATCTGAGTCTGCCTCGGAACCGTGTAAAATGGGTGAAGTTCGGGGGGGTTCGGATTCCGAGGAACCGAACCCGTTCATCTCTAATTGTAATTACTATGTAGTGATGTCTGCTGTGGATAGGGTCATGTTCTTGAGCTCTATGCAATGTGACATTCAAGCAATTGTTTTTTTTATTACATTTTATGGATATCGAAAACCAAATGTTTTAGGAAAATGTAACTGTGAGAATAACATAGATATGAATGTAGGTTTTATTTATCTATGAAAATTGCATCCCAAAATATTTTTTTTCTTGATTAGAAGATTTATAATCAGATTTGCTACTCAGTAATATGTGAATATAACAGGGATAGAGATTACGCCTTAGTTCTAGGAGTCGGGATTTATTCTAATCTCATACTTGCCTTCCTGACCCTCTCCATGAGGGAGAAAATGCTCTGTTCCTGGACTTTCCTGGTAATGTATGATTGCCATCACCTGTGGTATAACACCTTTCTTATCAATTAACTAGCTCACCACAGGTGATGGCAATCATACATTACCAGAAAAGTAAAGGAACAGAGCATTTTCTCCCTCATGGAGAGGGTCAGGTAGGCAAGTATGCTGCAGAGAGGGGCCCTCCGTTCATTATGGCGGCATAAAGGTACCAGCGCAGCGCGGGACGCTGCACAGAAACATGTCTCTCAGCACAGGTTGCAGGATGCACGCGTGGGGGGGCGTGCTCTGAGGGACATTATAAATCCTTACACTCAATGTCAAAATGTACATACATGTGAGCCGCTGATGTTTACCTCCCCCTGCCAGTATAAATATTACTGTGGCTGAACCGCGCAATTACAGGGGGCAGGGCTTCACCTCACAATTGCTTGTAATACTCATTTGGCGCCATTTTCTCCTCACAGAGACGCCGGAGCGCTGATCCTACAGGCTGCTTCTCCTCACACATTGCTGCTACAAGTACCAGGGTGTTATAGAAGGGGAGGGGAGCACATAATTTATTGAAGTCTGTGGGCTTCACATTGGATATAAAGCGCTGTTTTGTTATATATGTATATTCATTGCATGTAATACATATAGGGCGCGTGGTATGGACTGGCAATTTCCTCTGGGTCCCTCTGACAGACATTAGTGTAGGTCTGTCCCCATCAGCTTCCGTGTGTGTGAGTGGTGTGACTGTACACGCGTGTATCATGTCTACAGTAAGTAGTTCCCCAGAGGAACCCATTTTGGAGGCACACCTGTGTGGGTGAGAAAGCTGTAGAGTAATATGGCTAAACTAGCAAGGAAATTCTCTGAGTCTGAAGAACAGACAAAGCATTGGAGACAGTCTCTGGAAGATGCTTTATTTGCTGATTCACCTACAACATCCAGTCGGGACCCCTCCAGTTCCCAGAAAAGGTCCCTGGCCCAAATTATGCAAAGGGACACTGACACAGATTCTGACACTGATGTCGCCACTGGGGATTTGAGGGGGGTAGATCCCAAACTGGCTAAGAGTATTCAATGTATGATAGTCGCCATAAAAGAGGTGTTGGAATTTCCTGACACAACACCTCCACCTGAGGAAAAAGATTATTTTTAATTAAATAAAAAACAGGTGGTGACTTTTCCTCTGTCTAAGGACTTAAATACCTTTTCTCATACGTCCTAGAGGATGCTGGGATCCATTTCAGTACAATGGGGTATAGACGGTTCCGCAGGAGCTATGGGCACTCTAAGACATTTTTAGGGTGTGAACTGGCTCCTCCCTCTATGCCCCTCCTCCAGACCTCAGTTTAGAAAATGTGCCCAGGCAGACTGGTCGCACTCTAGTGGAGCTCTACTAAGTTTCACTAAAAGACTTTGTTAGGTTTTTTATTTTCAGGGAGACTGCTGGCAAGTCTCCCTGCTTCGTGGGACTTAGGGGGAAGAAGTAGGAACCAACTTCCTGAATAGTTTCATGGCTCTGCTTCTGGCTGACAGAACACCATTAGCTCCTGAAGGGTACTGAACACTAGCTGCGGCTATGCGCTCACTCCCACAGCAAGCCGTCACCCCCCTAACAGAGCCAGAAGTCAGAAGACAGGTGAGTGTATTACCGGAGTTCTGCAGAAGAGAGGATCTCCGGTCATCGTGATGGCAAAAGGTACCGCGCAGTGGGCGGAACGCTGCGCGAGCATGCTATCCATAACACAGGCACTGCAGGGTGCAGGGCACGGGGGGGGGGGGCACCCTGGGCAGTATGAAACCTACTCTAAACTGGCTAAAGGTAGCATATAAGGCCGAGGCACAGTTCTACGCCCCCGTCAGTATAATAAATATTGTGAACATTTCTGAGGAGAAATGCGCCATTACAGGGGGCGGGGCTTCCTCCTCAGTCAGCCGGCACACTGCTCAGCACCATTTTCTCCAGGCAGGCTGCAGAGGAAGAACGCTGGTCCTCCTCTACTTCTGAAGCAAGTATCAGGGTGAAAATAAGACGGCGCAGAGTGTATATTGGTGCTCAATTTATACAATTTGGCAGTGTAAAAGTGCTAAGGGTCTCTGTAGACATTTTATATGCACAGGGATTTTAGTAACTGGTGCTGAGTTGTGAACTGGCAAGTCCTTCTGTGTCCTTCTGACAGATTTTACTGTGGGTCTGTCCCCTTTAAGCCCCGGAGTGTCTGTAGTGTATTTGTGCATGTCTGAGGCAGGGAGCTCTTCCCCTGAGGGAGCCATTTTAGGGACACAGAGTTGTAATGTAGTGGAGCTGCCGGCACACCATGAGCCTGAATGGGTGAAAGAATTACGTGATAGTGTGAATCATATCAGTAAGAGATTGGATAAGTCTGAATCTCATGCAGAAACCTGGAGAAAATCCGTGGAAGATGTGATTTCTAGTAGTTCTGCTTTTTCATCCACAGGGGATCCCTCTGGGTCACATAAAAGGCCATTTGCACAAATAGTACAAACAGATACCGACACAGACTCTGATTCCTATGTCGACACTAGTGATTGCAGGGGAATAGATCCAAAATTAGCAAAAAACATTCAATACATGATTGTGGCTATAAAGGAGGTGTTAGAACTTAGTTACGGAGCCCCCTCCTTTACCACAGGAGAAGGCCTACATTTATAAAGAAAATAAACTTTAATGTAACTTTTCCTCCATCTCATGAGCTGAACAGTTTATTTGAGGGAGTCTGGGCAATCCCTGAAAAGAAGTTTCAGATTCCTAAAAGAATTCAGGTAGCGTACCCTTTCCCTGCAGAGGACAGGAAAAGGTGGGAGTCACCCCCTGTTTTAGACAGTGCTCTGGGACGGTAAACAAAAAAGATGATTCTCCCTGTGCCTGGGGTGGCTTCACTAAAGGAGCCGGCGGACCGCAAGTTAGAGAATACGTTAAAATCTGGATACTGTACAGTACATGTTTCCAATTGACAGCTTCACTTACAGTACTGTTATTTTTTTTCCCACAGTACCACCACCACCACCACCACCACCACCACCTGCTGCGCTGCCAGGTATTGTGTAACGAGAATTCTGGTGCTACTGTCATCGTTGTTACACTACTGTACATGTGTCCTGGATACTGTACAGTACATGTTTCCAATTGACAGCTTCACTTACAGTACTGTTATTTTTTTTCCCACAGTACCACCACCACCACCACCTGCTGCGCTGCCAGGTATTGTGTAACGAGAATTCTGGTGCTACTGTCATCGTTGTTACACTACTGTACATGTGTCCTGGATACTGTACAGTACATGTTTCCAATTGACAGCTTCACTTACAGTACTGTTATTTTTTTTCCCACAGTACCACCACCACCACCACCACCACCACCACCTGCTGCGCTGCCAGGTATTGTGTAACGAGAATTCTGGTGCTACTGTCATCGTTGTTACACTACTGTACATGTGTCCTGGATACTGTACAGTACATGTTTCAAATTGACAGCTTCACTTACAGTACTGTTATTTTTTTTCCCACAGTACCAACACCACCACCACCACCACCTGCTGCATCCGAGAGCTCCGGAAGTGGTAATAATTACTTTTTGTTACAGACACACTAGTTTCCTACAGTATTACTGTAATTTTTGTATTTTACAATACTTGTCATCTTTTACACACAGACCGCCTCGTAATTGATACAGAGGAGGAGCTCATTCCCATTGATTCGGGGGAGGAAGAGGAGCCAGATTATAGTAAGTACAGTAGGATTTTCTCAAGCCCATTCTTAAAAGTATTGACCAAGTCCACTTTTATTACTTTTCAGGCAGGGAATTCCAAACATGTACTGTACAGTATTTCCCTCACTGTGAAGACCCCTTTTCGCCTCTGTGCGAAATCGCCTCTACTTCAACAAGAGTTACTGTGCACGTGTCCTCTGTGTCCATCTTATCAAAAACCGTTCCTGTGTATTGTCCCCTTACTGTATACAGTATATTTGTAAAGGTTAATCATGTCCCCTCTTAATCTCCTCTTTTCCAATGTAAACATGCCTAGCCTGCCTTTCCTTGTATTCCATCTTCTCAATCCACTTCATCACTTTGGTCGCCCGCCTCTAAACCTTTTGTAGTTCCACGATATCCATTTTGTATTATGGTGCCCAAAATTGTGCATCCGACCCACCCTCCACTAGCCTAACCCTCCAATCATACTCTGAATCCACACTCTGCATTCTGAATGTCGGGATCCAGACAGCAGGTCTTTTAAATACAGTACTGTATGTCCCCTACCGCTGGACAGTCATTCTGCTCCTACTGTATTATGAATATATCTCTGCCTCCTGTAGCACTGTACTACTGTGCAATTTTGTAGTAACTGTACTCTACTGTATTTTGTTTATAATATTTTTTTATTTTCAACTCAGTAATTATTGACAGTGAGGATGAAAAACCCTCTCCCCAACTTGGTAAGTAAACTGCAGTATTGTACTGTACTGTACATTGTGTTAAACCAATGGGTTGGGTTTGCGTGACCAGCAGTCAGGATTCTAGCGGTCAGGTGACCGACAGTGGCATCCTGATTGCAGCAATCCCAACAGGGTGAGGTACGGTATCCTAACCCTCCTCCACTACCCCCTGATTCTGGCCTCGACATTCTCGTCTCTGTGTGCGAAATTTACTCTCTTCCTCCAATTCCTGACTGAATTTTTGCTTTACTGTATTCAACACAGAATACAAAAGTATATTTCATGGATTTTTTGCTTTCACAGGCCCTACACTGTCACAGGCGGTGGCGGAGGAGGAGGACCAGGACTCTACCTCTATGTCCATCACCTCACTGCACCCATTAAGTAAGTCCAGTCCGGTACATCGTGCCTCTGTAGAGCCAGTTTGAGCAAGGAGAGATTGATTGCTTCTTTTTTTGGTGGGGGCCCAAACCAACCAGTCATTTCAGCCACAGTCGTGTGGCAGACCCTGTTTATATAACATAAGGGTGGTTGGGAGGGCCCAATCACAATTCCATCTTGCACCTCTTTTTTTATTTATTTTTTTATTTATTTATCTTTGCATCATGTGATGTTTGGGGAAAATTGTTATAAGGTTTGATGTAAAAAAAAGGTTAAAAAAAAGAGGCAGATTAGATGGGCAAAGTGGTTCTTACAGTATTTGTCATCAAATTCTATGTTTCTGTATGCAGACCCTCCAACATGACCCGCCGCACTGCTCTGTTTCTAGACTTCCCTCTTAATTTATGATTTCCATCACCTGTGTTGAACTAGTTATATGATAAGAAAGCTGTTTCTTCACAGGTGATGGCAATAATAAATTAAGAGGGAAGTCCAGAACCAGAGCATTTTGTACCATGTTGGAGGGTATGTGTATTTCCTGGAATTAACCTTTTTTTTTTTTCACATTAATGTTTTTTTTCACAGGCCCTACACTGGAACAGGCCACGGAGGAGGAGGAGGATGATGATGATGCTGCTGCATTTAGTGGTAAGAATTATTACTGACATTGATCTGATGCCATCAGAGTAGCACTTTTCATCAGATTTTTCTGGCAAATGCGTAGAAATCGGATGAAAATTGTTTTTGTTTGAACTGGTGATATTGCCCATACAGTAGCAACCGATCACATCCCACATTAACATTTACAGTATCTAGTTACACTTACAGACGATAATACAGTACAGTAGGTAATATTTGATTGGTTGCTACTGTATGGACAACATCCTGTTCTAAAAAAAACACCCATCTTACTCAATTTCTCTCTCTCTCTCTCTCTCACCCCTTGTCACTGTCTCTCCATTCATCTCTCTAGATACTGTCAGTGATGAATTTCCCATTAGGCACGAGAGGCACGTACTGTACCTAGTGGCGGCATCTGTTTGGGGGCCTCAGTTGGATGCTTACAGTATGCTAATACTGTCATCCCAAAAATTACCACTACAGTAACTGCTAAATATTTTAAGTGTACTGTACAATATGCACATACAGTACTGTACAGTATACATAATTCAAAAGAAAAAAGAGTTGCTACTGTACCTTATTCTAGTCATAATCACCGGCATACGGGTCACTCACAAATTTTCTGATGGTCTCGGTGGGGTCCCTTGGAATCACCATGCCTGTCACAAGCATACCTTTTTTTACCCACCTGACACTGGGCCTGGACACTAGTGTACTATTACTATACTTTTTACTGTATACTGTATCTTATAATATTCTTCTCTTTTACCCACAGACGACGAGCCAGAATACATTTTTGGTAAATATACTGTACAGTAGCAATAGTTGGTACTGTAATTACAGTATTTTTTTTTCTCCAACATTATTTTAAGTCAAACTGATATGACTAACTGTACTGTATTATCTTTTTACAGTCCGTCGCCAACCAGTGGAGGAGACACCTGGTAATAAAATAGAAATACATAATGCACTGTACTGTATTCTAACTTACTGTAACATGTATAACACTGAGCTGATCATCTTCACACCCTCTGACATAACCTTACAGTACAAACTGTACTTTCTCTCCTTTTTCACCCTCTTCACTCCACAAATGCATGCTGCGTTTCCTGACTACTGATATAATAGTGTGTAGAGCGTAGCGAGGCACCGTGCCCACCGCGTGGCGAGCGAAGCAAGCATGCAAGGGGCTGCTTTCCGCTCGCCGCCCCTGTCGGGATTGTGTGGTCGGGATTCCGGCGTCTGTATTTTGACTGCCGGGATCCCGTCCAGCGGGATTACGTACTGATCTCCAGTCTGAGCCTGCCCTAGGCATAGGCATACTTGCCAAATGCCCAGGGGCACAAGCAGCTTCTGCTGATTAATATGATATGCAGCATGCCTACAGTATATTCTGTGCATACAAAATGCATTACTAATGTGCAGCATTATGTGTATACAGTACTTTGTTGTGTAACATATACTGTAGCAAGGGCACTACTGTGTGGTCTAATGTGAACAAAGAGCAATATGATGTGATGCAATGTGAATAAGTGGGAATACTTTGAGGAGTAATGTGGTACTATCATATGATGTAACGAGAAAAAGAGACACTATTGCATGATATGTTGTGAATAAAGTTGCAGTACTGTGTGGCGTCATTTCAGATTGGGGAATTACTGTGTGGCCTTGCCCCTTCCCAGCAAGAACATGCACCGTTTTGGGATGCACACCGAATGTGCACACTGTTGCTATTTTAAACATACAGTACAGTAAGTTGGAGGAGCACCAAAATGACGACTGCTATGGTTGAGGGGTGATGGTGCTGGGAAAGGGGTACAGGCTCAGAGGCGGAAATAGCATCTGTGCAAGGGGGCAGCATCCAAAAACTTGACTAGGGAATCATATTATTTATGGCTGGCTCTGAGTACAGTCCACTATTATGGATAGTACTCCCTACAACACCACCTACAGTACTGTAACCCTCTTTTTTCTGAAGCGGTCATGAAATGTCATGACTGCTAATACATACAGTAAATGTCTACAGTATTTGTACTGTGGTGTTTAATTCCTTTGACAATTTGTTTATGACCTATTGAAGCTAAACTCTTGTACAGTACTTTATATTTTGAATACCAGCAATACAGTATAATACTGTACCTACAGTATACAGTAATAATTGTTTACTATTTGAATGTGACTAAATGTTTTTTTTTCTCCAATATAGTGCCAATTATTTATGGGGGCCCCAGACAGGGGCAAGATAGGTGGGCTGGCCCAGAAGCGGGCAGGCAGCAGCCCACTTATACAAGAGGTAAACTAAAGCAATGTTTAAATTACCTCGACAGCATACAGTAGTGTTTGATTTACTGTACTGACAATACAGTACTGTACATTGTAAATAACAATATTGTCTAATATAGAGTAAAGTACTGTATTGCCATTACTACACTGTAAAGTATTCAGTATTTGTTTTGTAATACTGTCCTTTTTTTCCCACAGAACAGTTGCAGCGTGCCATCCAGCTCCAGCGGGTGGTGGTCCACCTCCTAGTGGACCACTATTTTAATATTTTATTAAGTTTAATTTAATTTTATTTAATAAAAATTTTTGTTCTTGTACTCCATTGTATAGTATCTTTTTCTACTGTATAAGATAGGCATACTGTACACCATACAATTATCTGGCAGATAATCTGCAAGATCTGGCTGTTTGTAATGAAATTCTCTCCTAATTTAGCTGTGGTGTACAGTACCTCCTGAGTGTGCTGGGGTGCTTTCTGGCCAGTTTGGGGTGATTTGGAGCAAGTTTGGTCGGCCATCTGGCCGACATGTGCTGTCGACTGTTTGGCAAACATGTGTTTTCACTCCAGCATGTGTGTGTCAGGCATTTTGTGTGTGTCAGGCATTTTGTGTGTGTCAGGCATTTTGTGTGTGTCAGGCATTTTGTGTGTGTCAGGCATTTTGTGTGTGTCAGCCATTTTATGTGTGTCAGCCATTGCTGTGTGGTTCCACAAATGTTAGCGTGTCAAAGTGCTGACCACTGACACCACTATTTCACTTTGTACCGCATGCCTTTTGTGGAACCACACAGCCCAGCATGACTTATTGCTGGGCTGTGTGGTTCCACAAATTTTCTTGGAAAACAAATGAACATGAGTGTCTTTACTTTAATACTTTTTTTTTTTTTTCCCCCACAGATATCTATATACACAAGAAAAGAATGTAACGAAGAACAAACTACTTTTTTGTTTTAATTAACTTTCAAACTTTATTTTAAAAAAAACACCTTTTTTTTCTTCAATAAACTTTTAAAAATAGAAGTTTCCTGTGGTTTTTATTAAAATATGAAATGCAAGATGCCTAACCAAGTTGTTTTACATACAGTATACCACTCTTAATTGAATTCCCATCATACAGTAGTACTAATTTATACAGTACAGGAAGTTGGGAATACAAACATTGGAAACCACGTCATGTTTATTTTAAGAAACACTTTATTTACGGACAAAATCATTTGGAACATGTAACATCACACATACTGTACTGTATTGTAATAAAGCCAACATCACACATACTGTACGGTACTTTAATCAAAAGGTAACAGCACAAATACAGTAACAATATCAACTTTAACATTTTTATAATTTATTTTTTTGTGGTGGTGGTGCGGGGTAATGGTTTTTGTACTTTATTTTTAGGTTTTGCTTTTTTGAATTATTTTTCGTTTTTGTCTTTTGCTTTTTAACACTGTCGCATACGGACACCAGAATAGAGGACTGACAACAGCAGCCCCTTGATGGAAACGCAGCCCAAGGCCCCAGATGGACACAGCACAATGGACTCGGCTGCTACTGGATAGATACAGCAGCGCCCAAAAAATCAACAGGAATAAAAGGGGCAACTTGTAACAGGCCCTTACATTACCAGGAATGTGGTGAGCCAAGTTCATGCACTCCCCTTTGAGTAACCGAGCTGCTCCAAGTGGATTCAGCACAGTGCATGCAGCCCCAGAAAATGTACAGGTCATACAGGTACATTGACACAATTTTTTAGCTTCAGCTGTGTGAAGCTGATGTGCTGAAGCTAGGAGGTAGGTAATGATCTGGTTTCATCATAGTCGAGCTTCCAAGTCATTTTCCTCTTCGTTCTCAGCACAGAGTTTATGGTATCCCTTATCTTCCTCTTTTCTGGATCACCAATCCTCACGCGGCGTTCACACCTAGCCATGATGTCATGTACCAGATTTTTGGGCAGCGGAAGTTTGCCCTTGGAACCATCAAAGTTCACACGATTGGCCCACGTCAAGTATTTGTCGTACCGTACATGGTGCTGGAACAGAGAATATGCATATTTCTGAATATGTCCATTTGAAGCTCTGTACAGATGGTCGTCCAGGGAAGTTGAGATGACAGCCAGGGCAATATTGTTCAGAGAGCCTCCGAATGTATTGCGAAGTGGCCTGTGAGCAGGTGTGCTGGTCATCATTGGTGTTCCTGGCAACAGCACACTTGAATCCAGGCCTCTGCGGTCGTCCAGCCCTCTGCGGTCCTCCAGGCCTCCTCTGCGGTCCTCCAGGTCTCTTCTGCGGTCCTCCTGGTCTCTTCTGCGGTCCTCCTGGTCTCTTCTGCGGTCCTCCAGGCCTCCTCTGCGGTCGTCCAAGTCGCTGACTTCGTCCAGTCCGCTGCTGTGGTCCAGGCCTCTGCGGTCCTCCAGGCCTCCTCTGCGGTCCTCCAGGCCTCCTCTGCGGTCCTCCAGGCCTCCTCTGCGGTCCTCCAGGCCTCTTCTGCGGTCCTCCAGGCCTCCTCTGCGGTCCTCCAGGCCTCCTCTGCGGTCCTCCAGGTCTCTTCTGCGGTCCTCCAGGCCTCCTCTGCGGTCCTCCAGGCCTCCTCTGCGGTCCTCCAGGCCTCCTCTGCGGTCCTCCAGGCCTCCTCTGCGGTCCTCCATGTTTCCTCTGCGGTCCTCCAGGCCTCTGTGGTCGTCCAGGCCTCCTCTGCGTTCGCCCAAGTCGCTGACTTCGTCCAGTCCGCTGCTGTGGTCCAGGCCTCTGCGGTCCTCCAGGTCTCTTCTGCGGTCCTCCAGGTCTCTTCTGCGGTCCTCCAGGCCTCCTCTGCGTTCGCCCAAGTCGCTGACTTCGTCCAGTCCGCTGCTGTGGTCCAGGCCTCTGCGGTCCTCCAGGTCTCTTCTGCGGTCCTCCAGGTCTCCTCTGCGGTCCTCCAGGCATCCTCTGCGGTCCTCCATGCAGCTGACTTCGTCCAGTCCGCTGCGGTCCTCCAGGTCTCCTCTGCGGTCGTCCAGGCCTCCTCTGCGGTCCTCCAGGCCTCCTCTGCGGTCCTCCAGGCCTCCTCTGCGGTCCTCCAGGCCTCCTCTGCGGTCCTCCAGGCCTCCTCTGCGGTCGTCCATGCCGCTGACTTCGTCCAGTCCGCTGCGGTCCTCCAGGTCTCCTCTGCGGTCGTCCAGGCCTCCTCTGCGGTCGTCCAGGCCTCCTCTGCGGTCCTCCAGGCCTCCTCTGCGGTCCTCCAGGCCTCCTCTGCGGTCCTCCAGGCCGCTGACTTCGTCCAGTCCGCTGCGGTCCTCCAGGCCTCCTCTGCGGTCCTCCAGGCCTCCTCTGCGGTCCTCCAGGCCTCCTCTGCGGTCGTCCATGCCGCTGACTTCGTCCAGTCCGCTGCGGTCCTCCAGGCCTCCTCTGCGGTCCTCCAGGCCTCCTCTGCGGTCCTCCAGGCCTCCTCTGCGGTCCTCCAGGCCTCGGTCGTCCAGGCCGCTGACTTGAACCGCTTGGTGGTGTGTTGCAATGATGGTGCGGCAAACTCCAACTTGCCATTCTTCCCTCGTTTGTTCAATGACTTTCTTCATGGCTTCTACCATCTGTTCCTTTATGCCTTCTTTAAGGCCAGCCACATCGGTCTGCAGCTGATTGACCTGTCCACCAACTTCTGACTCCATATTGGTCACCTTACTGAGTAGCTCCTTTAGTAAAACAGGACAGGTACACTGGCAGTCCTGCACTTTGGTGTTCACATCTGTGAAATGCAACCTTCTTCGTGGTGAATGTGTCATGTCTTCTTGTCCAGGGGTGGCTACATGGTCCAAAAAAGAAGCTTCCTGATGCAGCGTGTTTGTCACGTCCTCTAGCACCGGTATTTCCAGATTCATTGGCTGAACACTGTGATCTGCAGGAGATGGAACAATTACATCATTTGCCACACCACATATCATCTCCAACGTATTATTCTTTGCCTTGGCATTTTTTCGTGGTTTCACCACATTTTCTTTCTGAGCCGCCTTGGCAGTTTTCTTCTTCTTTTGTGGGACTACTGCAGCAAGTTTCTGTGCCACTGATGGGTGGGTTTTGGCACTCCCGTAAAATCTGGTAGTCTGCATTCTTTGTCTTTTGTCTAAAAATATAAAAACCACAATAAGAAAACATGTAAAGCACAGCATGCTAAAAATAGCAAACAACTGTACATTTTCAAATAAAGTGCACAACAGTAAAGTGCAAATACTGTACTGTACAGTATTTGCCTTTTTTCCCTGTGCCTCCCAACAAGAACCTCTGCAGGAGGGACAGAATGCTCTGTTACGGACTTCAGTTTAAATATACAGTATGATTACCATCACCTGTGCGAACAACTATACTGTACAGTAGTTACTGTATTTGATAAGATAGGTGTTTCACCACAAGTGATAGCAATCATTCAGTACTACTGCACATACCTGTAGTACACCGGGATAAGCAAGGTCTATGTACATTACGTTATACCGAGCTGGATCGCTTAGCAACCTGACAAAATGGCCACCGACCGTGAACTCCCAGCACGTGGCAGCGCTTGGATATGGAGTGAGATACAGTATGGTACAGTCCAGGGGCAATGCTGAAGGAGCGTCACAATCCCCTAGCTCAATTACTAGAGCCATCTTAACAGCAGTGTGGGCCCCTGGACACAGCAATGCACTGGGGCCCCTACCCACTCACCAGCGGAAGGGGTGGGGGGAGCTATCAGCGGCAGCTTTGATGCTCCGCGGGGGATAGGGGGGTTCTATCTTTCGCTCAGTATGTACAGTAGGACCTGGAGAAATAATTTCTGCTAATTATTCCTTTACTGCACAGATGGGGCAGGAAGGAGAACACTAAACTGTAGAAGGGGGCATTGTGCTGAATGAAGGGGCCCTGGTACAGTACATGACTTCCAGGGTGGTAGGGGGTGTTTAATACACAGGGGAGGAGTGGATAATGGAGTGGGCTTAATATTAGTGTTATGGACTGCAATTAGTTTCCTGTATGAAACAGATACAGTACAGTAAATAACCCTCCTTGGAAGTGCATGGGCCCTGTGAGACTTACAGTAGTGTACAGCATAAGGGTCGACTGACATGATGTACAAGCATTACATACAGTACATGTCAGTACTGTATGTAAATTCTTCAATTATTGCCTAACAACAATGCTGCTTACTGTATATTAAATACTGTAGGCCTAGAAATGTGCATCTCAATATAGTAGTTAAAAACACAGGGGCCTATGTGGATAAGCGAGTTCTATGCACACTAAAAATGGCCACCGACCGTGAACCCCCAGCACGTGGCAGCGCTCGGATATGTAGTGAGATACAATATGGCATACATTTCACAGTTCAGGGGGCAATGCTGAAGGAGCGTCACAATCCCCTAGCTCAATTACATTGGGATAAGCGAGGTCTATGCACATTACGGTATACCGAGCTGGATCGCTTAGCAACCTGACAACATGGCCGCCGACCGTGAACTCCCAGCACGTGGCAGCGCTCGGATATGTAGTGAGAGATGGTATACATTTTAAAATACACCGGGATAAGTTGTACAGGCCATGGAGCAATGCACAGGGACATTCATCATTTACGTACAGTATATAAATAATTGTAAACCGTAAATGAAAGAATTACCGGTCAAATACTGTATGACGAAACTGTGTCAATGAGCTGGAACAGTATGGCCTGTGAAGAAGTTTTCGAAGGCAGAAACGGAGAGCAAATTATCAGGAGATTTCTGAAAGGTCGGAGAAGATCCACACAGCAAGTCTGCCTACGAGGAAACAGATTTGCAAAGTGGGTAGCGTAAAGCCTAACAACAATGCTGCTTACTGTATATTAAATACTGTAGGCCTAGAAATGTGCATCTCAATATAGTAGTTAAAAACACAGGGGCCTATGTGGATAAGCGAGTTCTATGCACACTAAAAATGGCCACCGACCGTGAACCCCCAGCACGTGGCAGCGCTCGGATATGTAGTGAGATACAGTATGGCATACATTTCACAGTTCAGGGGGCAATGCTGAAGGAGCGTCACAATCCCCTAGCTCAATTACATTGGGATAAGCGAGGTCTACTGTATGCACATTACGGTATACCGAGCTGGATCGCTTAGCAACCTGACAAAATGGCCGCCGACCGTGAACTCCCAGCACGTGGCAGCGCTCGGATATGTAGTGAGATACAATATGGCATACATTTCACAGTTCAGGGGGCAATGCTGAAGGAGCGTCACAATCCCCTAGCTCAATTACATTGGGATAAGCGAGGTCTACTGTATGCACATTACGGTATACCGAGCTGGATCGCTTAGCAACCTGACAAAATGGCCGCCGACCGTGAACTCCCAGCACGTGGCAGCGCTCGGATATGTAGTGAGATACAATATGGCATACATTTCACAGTTCAGGGGGCAATGCTGAAGGAGCGTCACAATCCCCTAGCTCAATTACATTGGGATAAGCGAGGTCTACTGTATGCACATTACGGTATACCGAGCTGGATCGCTTAGCAACCTGACAAAATGGCCGCCGACCGTGAACTCCCAGCACGTGGCAGCGCTCGGATATGTAGTGAGATACAATATGGCATACATTTCACAGTTCAGGGGGCAATGCTGAAGGAGCGTCACAATCCCCTAGCTCAATTACATTGGGATAAGCGAGGTCTACTGTATGCACATTACGGTATACCGAGCTGGATCGCTTAGCAACCTGACAAAATGGCCGCCGACCGTGAACTCCCAGCACGTGGCAGCGCTCGGATATGTAGTGAGATACAATATGGCATACATTTCACAGTTCAGGGGGCAATGCTGAAGGAGCGTCACAATCCCCTAGCTCAATTACATTGGGATAAGCGAGGTCTATGCACATTACGGTATACCGAGCTGGATCGCTTAGCAACCTGACAACATGGCCGCCGACCGTGAACTCCCAGCACGTGGCAGCGCTCGGATATGTAGTGAGAGATGGTATACATTTTAAAATACACCGGGATAAGTTGTACAGGCCATGGAGCAATGCACAGGGACATTCATCATTTACGTACAGTATATAAATAATTGTAAACCGTAAATGAAAGAATTACCGGTCAAATACTGTATGACGAAACTGTGTCAATGAGCTGGAACAGTATGGCCTGTGAAGAAGTTTTCGAAGGCAGAAACGGAGAGCAAATTATCAGGAGATTTCTGAAAGGTCGGAGAAGATCCACACAGCAAGTCTGCCTACGAGGAAACAGATTTGCAAAGTGGGTAGCGGGCGGTGACTGAGACGCTCTTTTATTCACATTCAAAAGTACCTGTACAGTATGCTCTGTGATTGGTGTAAGGATGAATGCGCCTATATTGGCACCAATCACAGCGGTAAGAATTCCTTTTGTGTGAATGTGAATAAAAGAGCGTCTCAGTCACCGCCCCGCTACCCACTTTGCAAAGCTGTTTCCTCGTAGGCAGACTTGCTGTGTGGATCTTCTCCGACCTTTCAGAATACTTTATTTTTACATTAATATTGATGTTTTTCCAATAAATATTCAATTTTACAGTATGGTACGGTACAGTACATGAGGGTACCTGTACAGTATGATACGTCATTATGGGGGAGAAATACTGTATCCACTAAATGTACAGTAAAATGTTTTTTTCTTATTACAAACACACAAATGCATCTCAGATGGAAATATGCTATACACAGCAGACAGCTTATGGTGACAGAACTTCCCTACTGTATCCCCACCCATAGTCGTGGTATATTTTAGATTGCCTAATGAGACACTCCTGCAGCATTGCCAATGATTCATGTAAAACCTGTGTGCAAACAGTATCTGTATTGAATGCAAAGTACAGTAAGAGTACAGTATACAGTATTATCAGAGCCAAACCTGACCAACATGATGCCCTAGGCTAGATTTTGGCTGATGCCCTCTTGCACAGATGCTACGTAGTTCCGCCTCTAACCCTGCACCCCTTTCCCAGCACCATCACCCATTTTGGCGCTCCTACCCCCTATAATCTAAATAAGAACAATGTGCACATTTAGTGCCAGCCCAAAACAGTGTACAGTATGTTCTTGCTGGGAAGGGGCATGGTAACACAATAATACCCGAAGATGAAATGACACAACACAGTACTGCAACTTTATTCACATTATATCATGCAGTGGTGTCTCTTATTCTCATGACATCATATCATAGTACCACATTACTCCTAACAGTAATGCCCCTTATTCACATTACACCCCACCACATTCATCTTTATTTACATTAGACCACAGGTTCTCAAACTCAGTCCTCAGGACCCCACACAGTGCAGGTTTTGCAGGTCTCACAGAATCACAAGTGAAAAAATTAGCTCCACCTACTGTATGGACCTTCTAAAATGTGTCAGTTAGTAATGAATACATCTGTGCACTTGCTGGTTTACCTGCAAAACATGCACTGTGTGGGGTCCTGAGGACCAAGTTTGAGAACCACTGCATTAGACCATGCAGTAGTGCCCTTTCCTTATGTTACACCAGAAAATATTGTAGTACACCTTATACACATACAGTACAGTAATGCCACACATTAGTAATGCATTTCATATTTAAATTTTCTGATTTAATTTCATAGAGCCGCAGTCACTCACAGAATATAGGCATGTACTGTAGCATCTCATTTTATTCTGCAGAAGCTGATTATTCCTGTTTGGCTAGTTTGCCGCCTCTGTACAGTATATCACAATAGAAAAAAGTTATAGTGTCAGTGAAAAAAGCACCTCATGACAGATACTGTACACAAGCTCATGTCTAAATACTGTATACTGTAAGCAGTGACATTAAGGGGTACAGTACTGTATATGCAATTGCAGTCGAATTCCGGAAGGAATACGGAAAAAATGGACACGGGATCCCCCATCTTTTTAGAACCAGCACCGGGCTCTGCGCCTGGTCCTGGTGCAAAAAATAAGGGGGACAAAAAAAGCGTAGGGGTTCCCCATATTTTTTGAATCAGCACTGGGCTCCACTAGCTGGACAGATAATGCACAGCCGGGGGAGACTTTTATACAGGTCCCTGCGGCCATGGAATTAAATACCCAACTAGTCACACCTGGCCGGAGTACCCTGGAGGAGTGGGGGCCCCTTAAATCAAGGGGACCCCCCTCCAGCCACTCGATTATCTCTATCACCCCTGTGTATTGTAGCTAGGGGATTGTGACGCTCCTTCAGCATTGCCCCGTAGCCTGCAAAATCTGTGCTGTTATTTGCTCCATAGCTGAGTGCCTCCTAGGAGCTACTGTAGGAGTCACAGGCGGTAGCCATTTCAATTGAGTCTGCCCTGCTATAGAATTGTACAGGTATGTGTACATTACCGTACGGTGCATAGAACCTTTACA
This sequence comes from Pseudophryne corroboree, assembly GCF_028390025.1. Classification (NCBI taxonomy): domain Eukaryota; kingdom Metazoa; phylum Chordata; class Amphibia; order Anura; family Myobatrachidae; genus Pseudophryne; species Pseudophryne corroboree. The sequence continues at coordinate 178,545,096 of NC_086452.1, forward strand.
GTAGAAACTCTCCTGCAGCTTTGGCCTGCTTTACTGTATGTACTGTAAAACTTGTGTTTTGTCAGTTTGCTATGCGACCGAGCCCGGTGTAACGTACAGTACTGTAATGTGCATAGACCTCGCTTACAGTATCTCTGTGTATTTTGGCTAGGGGATTGTGACGCTCCTTCAGCATCGCCCCGTAGCCTGCACAGCTTATGCCATTTCTCATTCCATACCCAACTGCTGCCTGCCACGAGGTGGGGGTTCAGGAGGTGGGGGTTCGTGGGTAGTGGTCGTTTTGACAGTGTGCTATGCGATTGAGTCCGGTGTACCGTAATACTGTATGCAATCCTACAGTAGCTTATCCCTCCCCTGTGTATTTTGGCTAGGGGATTGTGACGCTCCTTCAGCATTGCCCCATAACCTGCACAAGGGTTCAGGGGCGGCGGCCATTTTGCCAGTGTGCTACAGTATGTCATCGAGTCCGGTGTACCATAATATGCATACTGTGTATTTTAGCTAGGGGATTGTGACGCTCATTCAGCATTGCCCCATAGTCTGTACAATCTGGACTATTACTTGCTCCGTAGCCTAGGGCCTCTGTGGGGCAAGGAGTCATAGGTGGTAGCCATTTCTATTCAGTCTGCCCAGCTACAGAATTGTATGTGTACTGTGTACGGAGCATAGTACCTTAACCTGCATAGAACCTGCACATTATGGTACACCGGACTCGATCGCATAGAACCGCTCATGCAGCTACTGTATGCCCTGGTTTGCAGTATGTGAATAAAAAAAATAATAAAGTGTCTGAAAAAAACTACAGTAACATGCATTCGTACAGTACTTAAGGAATCGAACCCTGGACTCTGAGTATAGGAAGCGAAACACTTCACCACTTCGCCGCAGACAAATGTATAAATCCGTTGGTTTTGATTATGCTGTAATGGCTACGGGATTAGGACGATAACACTGTAGAAAATTCCTAATCTTGAGAGGCAATAGTGAACTTGTAACACACATCCATTTGCGACAGTGTACACTACTGGTTTTACAGTACTGTGTTTTGTCTGCGGGACTTGCACGCTCACATACAGTATTCATAAAGTATTGTAGATGGATCATATACTGTATGCTGTACTACTGTATTTGCGTCGGTGTCGTACTGTATATACTGTACAGTACTGTATTAAATAATGCAGCGTAATGAGTACAGTATTTGCTGTATGCAGCGTAATGAGACGCCTTAGTAAAGTAGTCCTTATTATGTATGTCAGTATTGTATTTTACGGGAGACCACACGCATGCGCAGTGGTGATTGTAAAAAGCGACATCTGGTGGCTGATCGCAGGTATTACACGTAAAGGTAACGCCAAACGTCAAATGTCTGTCTCCGTGCGATTAGATAGCCTCTCTGTGGCTAGGCGCGCCTCGCTACGCCACAGTACGCTGCGTATGGTCGAACGGGACAACCGCCGCGGCCACTCAAGATAAAGGTGGCTACATCTGTAGATGATTCTCCCTGTGCCTGGGATGGCTTCACTAAAGGAGCCGGCGGACCGCAAGTTAGAGAATACGTTAAAATCTATTTATGTGGCCAATGGGACATTACTCAGGCCTACCATTGCCTGTGCGTGGGTGAGCAATGCTATTGAAAAGTCGTCAGAGAACTTGTCATCAGAAATTGACACAATAGATAGAGACGAGATACTCCTAACTTTAGGTCATATCAAAGACGCTGCTGCTTATATGCTAGAGGCCATGAAAGATATTGGTAACATAGTACCATAGTAACATAGTATCTGAGGTTGAAAAAAGACAATTGTCCATCGAGTTCAACCTATTTGTGGTCTCCTATGCATGATGATTTAACTAAAATTTCTGACTGATGCTGATGTCAGCCTTTGCATTTTATCCCTATTTATAGTAACTATAATGCATGACTATGCACCATACCCCAGGATATCCTTATCCATTAGGAATTTATCTAACCCATATACTTAAAGGTGTTGACAGATTCCGCCATTACAACTCCCTCAGGCAGGGAATTCCAAACATGTATTGTCCTTACCTTGAAAAAGCCTTTACGCCGTATTGTGCGGAATCTCCTCTCCTCTAACCTGAGCGAGTGTCCACGAGTTCTCTGTGTTGATCTAACCAAAAACAGGTCCCGCGCAAGCTCTGTGTATTGTCCCCTTACATATTTGTAGATGTTGATCATATCCCCTCTTAGTCTCCGCTTTTCCAATGTAAACATGCCTAGTCTTTCAAGCCTTTCCTTGTATTCCATCGTCTCCATGCCCTTAATTAGTTTAATCGCCCTCCTCTGAACCTTTTCTAGCTCCAGGATATCCTTTTTGTAGTACGGTGCCCAGAATTGTACACGGTATTCAAGGTGTGGCCTCACTAGTGATTTATATGACGGGAGTATAATACTCTCGTCCCTAGCATCAATACCCCGTTTTATGCATGCTAATATCTTATTAGCCTTGTTTGCTGCAGTCCTACTTTGGGTACTACTGCTTAGTTTGCTATCTATGAGGACACCTAAGTCCTTTTCCAGTACAGAATCCCCTAATTTTACCCCATTTAGTAGGTAGGTGTAATTTTTGTTCTTGTTACCACAGTGCATTACCTTACACTTGTCTGTGTTGAAGCGCATTCTCCATTTGGCTGCCCATGCTTCTAATTTAACTAAGTCATTCTGAAGAGACTCGGCATCCTCCTCTGTATTTATAGCCTTACACAATTTGATATCATCTGCAAAAATTGACACCATGCTCTCTATTGTCCTTACCTTGAAAAAGCCTTTACGCCGTATTGTGCGGAATCTCCTCTCCTCTAACCTGAGCGAGTGTCCACGAGTTCTCTGTGTTGATCTAACCAAAAACAGGTCCCGCGCAAGCTCTGTGTATTGTCCCCTTACATATTTGTAGATGTTGATCATATCCCCTCTTAGTCTCCGCTTTTCCAATGTAAACATGCCTAGTCTTTCAAGCCTTTCCTTGTATTCCATCATCTCCATGCCCTTAATTAGTTTAATCGCCCTCCTCTGAACCTTTTCTAGCTCCAGGATATCCTTTTTGTAGTACGGTGCCCAGAATTGTACACGGTATTCAAGGTGTGGCCTCACTAGTGATTTATATGACGGGAGTATAATACTCTCGTCCCTAGCATCAATACCCCGTTTTATGCATGCTAATATCTTATTAGCCTTGTTTGCTGCAGTCCTACTTTGGGTACTACTGCTTAGTTTGCTATCTATGAGGACACCTAAGTCCTTTTCCAGTACAGAATCCCCTAATTTTACCCCATTTAGTAGGTAGGTGTAATTTTTGTTCTTGTTACCACAGTGCATTACCTTACACTTGTCTGTGTTGAAGCGCATTCTCCATTTGGCTGCCCATGCTTCTAATTTAACTAAGTCATTCTGAAGAGACTCGGCATCCTCCTCTGTATTTATAGCCTTACACAATTTGATATCATCTGCAAAAATTGACACCATGCTCTCTAGACCTTCTGTTAGGTCGTTAATGAAAATATTGAACAATAGCGGTCCTAATACTGAGCCTTGCGGCACACCACTTAGCACTTCAGTCCAAGTTGAAAAAGATCCATTAACCAGAACGCGCTGCTCCCTATTATCTAACCAGTTTTTGACCCAAGTGCATATTGTGCTTCCTAGCCCTGATTCTTGTAGCTTGTAGATAAGTCTCATATTTGGTACAGTATCGAACGCTTTGGCAAAGTCTAAAAAGATTACATCCTTGTCTTTACCCTGATCTAGGTTTGCGCTTACTGTTTCATAAAAGCCAAGTAAGTTGGTTTGACAGGATCTGTCCTTCATAAACCCATGTTGATTCCTTTTAATTACCTTATTGACTTCAAGGAACTTCTGAATACTATCTCTTAGAATACCTTCCAATACTTTCCCCACTATAGATGTAAGACTAACTAGTCTATAATTACCTGGTTCAGCTTTACTTCCCTTTTTGAATATAGGCACTACTTCCGCTATACGCCAGTCTTTGGGAACCATACCTGATATGGTCTCTTGGGATCGAAAGCTGCTACCATGGCAATCTCAGCACGGAGGGCGTTGTGGATTCACCAATGGAATGCTGCAGCAGATTCCAAAAGGAATATGGAGGCTCTCCCGTACAAAGGTGAGGCCTTGTTTGGAGATGGGTTAGATGCTTTCGTTTCTGCGGCTACCGCAGGTAAGTCCACATTCTTGCCTTATGCTCCTGCACCGGCAAAAAAGACACATCACTCTCAGATGCAGTCCTTTCGGCCTAATTGATATAAAAAGGGTAAAGGTTCCCCTTTCTTTGCGGGTAGAGGAAGGGGAAAAGGAAAAAATAGGATTTGAATACCTACCGGTAAATCCTTTTCTCTTATTCCGTAGAGCAGGGGTGGGGAACCTCTGGCCCGCGGGTCGTATAAGGCCCGCAAAGCCGTTTGCTCCGGCCCACCCGCTTCTCTCAGTGAGACACGCCGCCGCTCAGTCCGGTGGCAGCGTGTCTCAGCTGTCAGTGTCAGGACAGGTAGGAGAGTGCGGCGGCGGTGTGTAGAACTTGAAACCAGCCGCCGGTTCGAGAGCCAATCAGAGCTCGCGGACCGGCAGCCGCGGCTCCTGATTGGCTGCCGGTCCGCGAGCTCTGATTGGCTCTCGAACTGGCGGTGGTTTCAAGTCCTACACGCCGCCGCCCAACATAGCCGCGCTCTCCTCCGTGTCCCGCCGAAAGGAGCGGTAAGCAGCAAGGGGGGGGGGGGGGGCACTGTGGGGACATCTGTATACCTGGCACTGTGGGTGCATCTGTATACCTGGCACTGTGGGGGCATCTGTATACCTGGCACTGTGGGGGGCATTTGTACACCTGGCACTGTAGGGGGGCACTTGTACACCTGGCACTGTGAGGGGCATTTGTATACCTGGCATTGTGAGGGGCATTTGTATACCTGGCACTGTGAGGGGCATTTGTATACCTGGCACTGTGGGGGGGCATTTGTACACCTGGCACTGTGAGGGGCATTTGTATACCTGGCACTGTGAGGGGCATTTGTATACCTGGCACTGTGGGGGGGCATATGTATACCTGGCACTGTGGGGGCATCTGTATACCTGGCACTGTGGGGGGGGGGCATTTGTACACCTGGCACTGTGGGGGGGCATTTCTACACCTGGTACTGTGAGGGGCATTTGTATACCTGGCACTGTGAGGGGCATTTGTATACCTGGCACTGTGAGGGGCATTTGTATACCTGGCACTGTGGGGGCATCTGTATACCTGGCACTGTGGGGGCATCTGTATACCTGGCACTGTGGGGGGGCATTTGTACACCTGGCACTGTGGGGGGGCATTTCTACACCTGGTACTGTGAGGGGCATTTGTATACCTGGCACTGTGAGGGGCATTTGTATACCTGGCACTGTGAGGGGCATTTGTAGACCTGGCACTGTGGGGGCAATTGTGGATCTGGCACTGCACTATTGGGGGCATATGTGTATCACGTCCCATTTTAACTGGACACACCCATTTTTTGGGCACACGCGCCACCGGCGCGCACACACAGTACCTCTAAGGGGCAGACCTACTGGGGGGCAGGGTAATTTTTTAAGTTGAGAATTTTTGTATGGCCCCCGAAGGATTTTATAAACATCCAAATGGCCCTCGTTAGAAAAAAGGTTCCCCACCCCTGCCGTAGGTGGATGCTGGGGTAACATCAAGAACCGTGGGGTATAGATGGGATCCGCAGGAAACATGGGCACTTTAAGACTTTCAAAGTGGTGTGACCTGGCTCCTCCCTCTATGCCCCTCCTCCAGACTCCAGTTTAAGGAACTGTGCCCAGGGAGACGGACATTTCGAGGAAAGGATTTATTGTTAAACCACGGTGAGCATCTACCAGCTCACACCTCAAGTATGCCGCAGAACGTGGCATTCAATAGAACCCAAGCCAATGGAATGAAGAATTTGCAGCATATGCTGACACAAAAACCGTAACACAACCCGTGTGTAACCATAGTCAATATCTGCAGATACAGTACGCACCGGGACGGGCGCCCAGCATCCTCTACGGACTAAGAGAAAAGGATTTACCGGTAGGTGTTAAAATCCTATTTTCTCATACGTCCTAGGCGATGCTGGGGTAACATCAAGAACGATGGGGTTATACCAAAGCTCTAGAACGAGCGGGAGAGTTCAGTGACTCTGCAGAACCGATTGACCAAAGTTGAGGTCATCATCGGCCAAGGTGGCAAACCCATAAAGAAATAGCCAAACAGTTTGCTAAACAGCTGCTCGGCTAGGTTGCTATGCCGAGATCCCCCAGTTCACCGGCTCGGATGAGCCCAACTGTCCATCATAATGGGCCATCACGTATTTCGGTAATGGCAATCATGCCGTGGGATGAGCAAGCTGAATCATACCGCAGATCCAACGCGTATTGGTCTGCATGGAAGCAGAGCACCCAATCTTGTTGGGAGCCAACCGGACAACAGAGCCTGTGTTCCTAGATGGAGCCGTCTTGGCGTTTCAGAACTCTGACCTCCTGCAGAGACTTTTGACTCAGCAAAGGCATCAGTAGCCACAGGCACCACAATAGGTTGGTACATGTGGAAGAAAACCACCGTCGGTAGGAAGTGTTAACGAGTTTCCAACTCTGCTCACTCTTCATGAGAGATCAAATAAAGTCTCCCGTGAGACCAGGTCTCTAAGTCAGACACTCGCCTTACGCATGCCAAGGCCAACTTGACGACCACTTTCCAAGTGATGAATGTCAACTCCACCTTCTGTAAAGGTACAAACCAATGTGATAGAAGGAACGGCAACACCACGCTAAGATTCCACGGTGCCACTGGGGCACAAATGGAGGTTTCACGAAAGCCTGAACTTCTGGAAAGGAGGACAATTTTTTAAATTTGTACTTTTAATTGATCCCAACTTTAGGCCGTCATCCACACTAGCTTGTAGAAAATGGAGAAACCGTCCTAGCTGAAAATCTTTCCATAGAAGGCTTCTTGGATTCACATCAAGACTCATATATTCTCCAAACTCTGTGGTAACGTTTAGACTTTACTCATTTCCTAGACTGAAGAAGTGTGGGAAAGACTTTACTGGGAACACTCTTTAGGGCTAGGAATCCGGCATTCAACCGCCAATCCTTCAAACTCAGCCGCAGTAAAACTTGATACACGCACTGCTTTTGCTGCAACAGATCCTCTCGTAGATGAGGAGGCCCGGGATCTCCTATGAGTAATTCCCGAAGATCTGGATACCAAGCCCTCCTTGGCCAGTCTGGAACAAGGGGAAAATTGCGCACCTTAATTAGGTAGTGAGGTGCTACTCTGCTTGAGACTTAGTAAAGTATACAAAGAGGAAAAGTAGCAGGTGCACAATCTCACATTAGCTCTACCTGTAGTAACCAGAGGCATTTAGCATATTCCTGGCCAGGGCTATGAGCTTACCCACCACATCAAGGTAGCCTCTCATTGGGTAAGTCCCTAACACTAACTATGGGGGTTCAGGTCCATAATGGGGGGAATTCTCTGGGGTGCGGGGCTCCCTGTGCCTGCCGTAGCTGGGTGTCCCTGGGGCATCGCAATTGAACATTATTTCATCACTCCATGGCACTTAGTTTGTTTTATATATATATGTAACACCAAGCCAAAAAATATATACATGTATAAAATTTATAAAAAAGGTTTTTTAATATATATGAGAGTAAAACAAGTTCTTTTGCAAAAAAGCATAAAAAGCATAAAAACATACAAACATAAAAGTCAGGACCAAGTATTATAAGGATAAGGAGTTTAACTTAACTCAAAAACAGCAAGGGATTAGTGCAGGAAATCCAACGCGTTTCGTCTCATCAGACTTCTTCAAAGGGTAGGGGTAGAAGTCTGATGAGACGAAACGCGTTGGATTTCCTGCACTAATCCCTTGCTGTTTTTGAGTTAAGTTAAACTCCTTATCCTTGTAATACTTGGTCCTGACTTTTATGTTTGTATGCTTTTATGCTTTTTATGCTTTTTTGCAAAAGAACTTGTTTTACTCTCATATATATTAAAAAAACTTTTTTATAAATTTTATACATGTATATAGTTTTTGGCTTTTAAATTTATCATTTTTTAGCAACACTGAGCGCCGAACCCTATCTCTCCATTTTTCCATACGCCCAGCAGTGCGATACCGGCACTGCATACTTAGGGCTCGGCAGACACCTTTAATGAGGTTATGTGTATTTTATTATGGTAATGTTTAAACAATTGTAATCTTATTTTAGATTATTTTACTGAGATCATACTTCACAAGTGGCGCTATACCTCCCCCCTTGTTTATATATGTAACACCTTCACATAATTTTCTTTTACTGCTCACATTATTCACACATGCAGCAACAGCTGCTCCTATCACTTTAACCCTATAATTTTATCACTCCTGCGATGCCCTGGGGTTGTCTGGCTGGGTGGCTCTGGGGTGTCCTGCCCCCCGGACCTGAACCCCCATAGTTAGTGTTAGGGACTTACCCAATGAGAGGCTACCTTGATGCGGTGGGTAAGCTCATAGCCCTGGCCAGGAATATGCTAAATGCCTCTGGTTACTACAGGTAGAGCTAATGTGAGATTGTGCACCTGCTACTTTTCCTCTTTGTACACCAGTCTGGAACAATGAGGATCACCTGAACCTTTGTTCTTCCTATGATCTTCAGCCCTTTTGGAAAGAGTGAAAGCGGAGGGAATACATACACCGACTGAAACACCCATGGTGTCATTAGTGCATCCACTGCTATTGCTTGGGGTTCTTTCGACCTGGAACCATATCTCTGAAGTTTCTTGTTGAGGCAAGACACCATCATGTCTATTTGAGGAATTCCTCAAAGACTTGTCCCTTCTGCAAAGACCTCTTGAAGCAGACTGCACTCTGCTGAATGAAGATCGTGTCTGCCGAGGAAGTCTGCTTCCCAGTATTCCACTGTTGGAACGAACATTTTTGACAGAGCGCTTGTATGTTTTGCCGCCCAGCGGAAAATCCCTCTGGCTTCTGCCATTTTTCCTCAATTTTTCATTTGTAGAAAATCGCTGTAAATGGCCCTTAAATCTAGACCGTTATTGTGGTGACAAGTTTTCTAACTTGACCCTCTTTCTTGGAAGTTTTCCCCCTGTGTAACTGCTTCCCAGCCTCTGAGGCATGCAGCCGTGGTCACTAGGATCCAGGCCTGGATCCCGACCTTGTGCCCTTTAGGAAGTGAGAGCTGTGCAGCCATCACAGGAGTGATATTCTGGTCTTGAAAGCCAGGATTATCCTAGGTGGGAACCGGACCACTTGACCAACTGGATCAGAACACCCTGGCATGGAACCTGCCAAACGAATGTCCACGTAGACCGCAACCATCTTTTCAAGCCACCGAATGTATTGATGGATTGACACTGTTGTAGGTCCGACCCGACTCTGGATCCACAGAGCCTTTTCCACCGAAAGAAAACCCAAACTATCATTAGTTCTGTACCTAGTGTTATCCCCAAAGCCGACAACCGTGCTGGTGGGACCAACAGGGATGTTTGAAGAACTGTCAGAGAGAATGCAACGTTTGCACCACTTTGTTACTTGAACTCGCCGTAATCAGGAGATCAGCCCAGTATGGAATAAATGTGACTCCTTACTATCCGAGGAGAACCATCATTACCGCCATCACCCTGGTGACATTGGCAATGACAATCCTGAATTGCAAACTTCAGGTAAGCCTAATGCAGAAGAAAACCGTAATTAGACCTCCTTTATCCTTTTTCCAGATTGGAAATCACTGCCCTGAGTGACTCCATCTTGGATTTGAATTTCTTTAAGAAGAAATCTAGAAATTTCAGATATAGGACATGTATGACCGAGCCGTCCGGCCTCAGGAGCATGAAGAGGCTTGACTAACAGCTTTTTTCCCATTGAGACAGGGACACCAGGACAATGACCTGATCCTGACCCTTGCATTGCATCGCATACTACCTTCCCGTCCTGAGGAGAGTCGGTAAGGTCGATCTGACAAATCGGCGAGGGGAACTGTCTGGAAACTCCAGTATGCCCACTTAAGAAATTATTCTTAAAAACCATGGGTCCCAGTCCGTTCCAGGACTGACTGAAGAGTTTTTAGACGTGGACCCACCGGCAAGGGCTACCGCAAGAGAGACCCAGCGTCATGCTGTGGACGTGGCAGAAACAGAGGATGATAACTGGTCCTGTGATCTTGAAGAGGTTGCTGACCTCTTCCCTCTTCTCCTTCCTCAACTTGCAAAGAAAGGGGGGCCTGTACCTATTATGCCGAAATGACTGCATCCGACAATGATGCGTCATCATCCGTTGTTAAGGAACATAGGGCAAGAAAAGGTAGACTTACCAGCGGCATCCACCGAGATCAAACTAACTCGGCCGTCACCAAACCAGGATTTACCTTCATAGGGAAGAAAACTCAATTTTCTTCTCGGAGTCAGCATCAGCATTCCATTGGTGACTCCATCACGGCCTCCTAGCCGAGACCGCCAAGGAACTAGCCCGCGAACTCCCTTGTAGTCGCTTAGCAGTAAGTTGCAGTGTCCCAGATATGACCCAACTTAAGGAATATCCCATCTTTCCCCAAGGTATCTACGTCGGATGACAAGGTAACCGACCATTTCTGAATACTACCACTCCCCCATGCGCATGTAATGGCAGGTATAATTTACGCACGCGTGGACACCTAACTAGAATATAACGTAGAAAAGAATAAACACTTGGAATCCTCTTGAGGATTTGAAAACATCTTGTCAGGGCTGACCCAGACTTTTTTCCCACAGAGTGCTCAGCACATGAAAAAGGAGGAGCTTTACCTCAGCATTCATCATAAATGTCTATATATATAAATATATATATATATATATATATATATCCATACACATACACACCTATACATATATCTATATCCATATATATCACATATATATATATCTCCTTTTGTCAGGACCAGCAGGGTCCCTAGTGACGTTAGTACGTTCTTAATGTGTATGAACACGTACTTGTCACGATCCGGGTATCTGGACGCCATTTCTTACCCATCAGATGCCTCCTAAGGCTGGCTCAGCGCTCCAGGACCGGATCCCATCTGTTATCCTGATGTGTACATTCCTGTATCCTCTCCTGTCACTCTGGGACGCTGTCACAGTAAACGCCATATTACACCTGGCATGGCGTCTCCCGCGGCCTCCACCGCCGTCCCTGAACTTCTGCATGCAGAGTGTCTGAGTGGCGATTACGTCAGCCGCGGCCTCCGCTGTGTCCGCGTGGTTGGATGTGCATCTGTCAGCCTGGCGCCTCCTGTCTCCGGTGGCCGGCGCCGCCATTACTGTTTTCATTACCACATGGATTACAAACCAAACTTCCCTCCAAGTGTCTGCATGGGCGCAGCCATCTTGGATTCTGTCAGCTGATCATTTCCACCAATCTGTTCTCAGTATTGATAATCTGCATAATTGCCTAGCCAATCCCTTCCTTGCTGCAGGTATAAATACACTGTGCCTGAGCAAGGAAGGCGTCAGTGCTTTGGTTGTCAAACCTAGTTCCTGTTTGTCTCTCTCCTGTGATTGTCTTCCAGGTTCCAGCTCCTGTCTCAAGACTTCCACCATAGAGACCCGCACCAGCATTCCACCTGCGGTGTAGCCTGACTCTCCAATCCATTGTGGATTCATCTGTTTCCAGCTACAACATTACCTGCTTCCAGCTCAGCTTCCAGCAGAGTACAGCTTCCCTTAAAGGGCCGGTGTCCTTTCTACACTTTACCACTCTCCACCGGTATTATTATTTCTCCGCTCTCAAGTTCTACATTTCAGTTCATATTTCATCGCTCCCAAGTTCATTTATTATTTAACTGATTCCAGCCAGTATCCACTCCGTGCTAACAACAGTCTGGTTCCAGCCAGTATCCACAGCAGCTGTTTTATCTTCAGCAACCCAGCTTTTCCTGGAACACCAGCTGGCACAATCCTGGGTTATCTCCATTGCTACAGTCGGGCCTGGTAAGGACTTTCCATCTAGAAGATCATAAGAACTATCTTACACTACCAGTGCCCTGTGGCTCCTGCCATCCTGTAGTACCCAGGAACTGTATTTATTCTTTGCTGACTTTTACGTTTTCTTTTACTGCTGCTGTGTTGCGGAGTTGTCATAATAAACATCATTGACTTTTATCCAAGTTGTCGTGGTCACGCCTTCGGGCAGTTATTATTTATGTTACTTACATGTCCAGGGGTCTGATACAACCTCCCAGGTTCCGGTACATCTCAGCCCCTACAACTGAGGCTGCCTCCCGTCAGCTCAGGCCCTCAGTTGTGACAGTAAGCACTGACCTAATGAATCCAGCCGGAGACCAGGATCAAGCGGCAAGGCCGATGCAAGAACTGGCAGCCCGACTAGAACATCAGGAGGCTGCACAGGGCCACATCATCCGCTGTCTCCAGGATCTCTCTACTCGGCTGGATGGGATTCAGACAACTCTCCGTGGATCAGGCGCGTCTGGTGCGTCAACCACAGTGACTCCAGCTATAACCCCACCCACCTTACCCATTTCTGCTCCACGTCTTCATCTTCCAACGCCAGCAAAATTTGACGGATCTCCAAGATTCTGCAGGGGATTTCTCAACCAGTGTGAGATTCAGTTTGAGCTACAACCTGGCAATTTTCCCAGTGACCGTACAAAAATTGCCTACATTATTTCTCTTCTCAGTGGATCAGCCCTTGATTGGGCATCACCGTTATGGGAGAGGTACGACACCCTGCTATCTTCCTACACTGCCTTCGTGTCAACATTCAGGCGCATCTTCGACGAGCCAGGCCGGGTAACCTCAGCTTCATCCGAGATTCTCCGTTTACGCCAGGGGTCACGTACTGTAGGACAATATCTGATACAGTTCCAGATCCTGGCGTCCGAACTGGCATGGAACGACGAGGCCCTGTATGCTGCATTCTGGCATGGCTTATCTGAGCGTATTAAAGATGAGTTAGCTACCAGAGACTTACCTTCTAAGTTAGATGAGCTAATCTCACTCTGCACGAAAGTTGATTTACGTTTCAGAGAGAGAGCAACTGAGCGTGGAAGATCATCTGCTCCAAAATCTTCTGCTCCTCCTCCTCGTCAACTGTCACCATCTAAAGATGAGTCCATGCAACTTGGCCGTTCCCGTTTAACTCCTGCTGAGCGCCGAAGACGGCTCTCCGAGTTTCTCTGTCTCTATTGTGCAGCTCCGTCTCACACCATTAATGCCTGTCCCAAACGTCCAGGAAACTCCAAATCCTAGCTCGCCAAGGAGAGGGCCGGCTAGGAGTAATGATCTCCTCTCCATCTCCTCAAGATTGTAATCTCCCAGTCTCGCTTCAAGTTGCTCAACGTTATCGGAACGTCATTGCCCTCCTTGATTCCGGAGCAGCTGGGAACTTTATTACCGAAGCCTATGTTAAACGGTGGTCCCTACCCACCGAGAGACTTCCTTCGTCCATTTCTTTAACTGCCGTGGATGGCAGCAAAATTTTTGATGCAGTTATTTCTTTAAGGACTCTACCAGTTCGTCTGAGAGTGGGAGTTCTTCATTCCGAACTTATTTCTTTTTTAGTGATTCCAAGAGCCACACATCCTGTGGTCCTGGGCCTTCCATGGCTCCGTCTTCACAATCCTACAATTGATTGGACGACTACGCAAATCCTGGCATGGGGTTCCTCCTGTGCTGAGACATGTTTGTTTAAAGTATTGCCTGTCTGTTCTTCCTCCCCCAGGTCGTCTGATGTTCCACCTCCTCCATATCAAGATTTCACGGATGTGTTCAGTAAAGCTTCTGCTGATATCCTTCCTCCTCATAGAGAATGGGACTGTCCGATTGATCTCGTTCCAGGGAAGGTTCCACCTCGAGGCCGAACTTATCCGTTGTCTCTGCCTGAGACGCATTCTATGGAGGAATATATTAAAGAGAACCTAGCAAAGGGGTTCATTCGACCTTCTTCTTCTCCAGCCGGCGCAGGCTTCTTTTTTGTAAAAAAGAAAGATGGTGGTCTGCGGCCGTGCATCGACTACAGAGGTTTGAACGACATTACCATCAAGAACCGTTATCCTTTACCCCTGATTACTGAGCTCTTTGACAGAGTTAGCGGAGCTACCATCTTTACAAAGCTGGACTTGCGAGGTGCATACAATCTCATCCGGATCCGTGAGGGTGACGAGTGGAAGACCGCATTTAACACCCGTGACGGACATTATGAGTACCTCGTCATGCCCTTCGGATTGAGCAATGCTCCAGCTGTCTTCCAGCATTTCGTCAATGAGATCTTCAGAGACATTCTATACCGTCATGTCGTGGTCTATCTAGATGATATCCTCATTTTTGCCAACAATTTAGAGGAACATCGTTTTTGGGTAAAGGAGGTTCTGTCCCGTCTCCGTGTCAATCATCTCTATTGCAAATTAGAGAAATGCGTCTTTGAAGTCAAGTCCATTCCGTTTCTAGGGTACATTGTGTCCGGTTCCGGACTAGAGATGGATCCTGAGAAACTACAAGCAATTCAGAATTGGCCGGTACCCTTAACCCTCAAAGGGGTCCAGAGGTTCTTAGGGTTCGCCAATTATTACCGAAAGTTTATACGAGACTTTTCCACCATTGTGGCGCCTATTACTGCTTTCACCAAGAAGGGTGCTAACCCGTCCAAGTGGTCTGAAGAAGCCATGCAAGCTTTTCATCTTTTAAAACAGAGGTTCATCTCTGCGCCTGTCCTGAAACAGCCTGACATCGACTCTCCTTTCATCCTAGAGGTGGATGCCTCCTCCGTTGGAGTAGGAGCGGTGTTATCTCAGAGGGCTAAAGATGGCCATTTACATCCTTGCAGTTTCTTCTCACGGAAGTTCTCCCCAGCGGAGCGCAACTATGCCATTGGCGACCAGGAGTTGCTAGCCATCAAGCTCGCTCTAGAGGAGTGGAGATATCTGTTGGAGGGAGCTTCTCATTCAATCACCATCCTTACAGACCACAAGAACCTTCTATATTTGAAAGGCGCACAATGTCTCAACCCTCGTCAGGCCAGATGGGCACTTTTCTTTTCCAGGTTCGACTTTAAACTCCAGTTCTGTCCGGGCTCTCAGAATCGCAAGGCCGATGCCCTTTCCCGCTCATGGGAGCAAGAAAATGAGTCAGAGTCTTCAGACAAGCATCCTATTATAAATCCGTTGGCATTCTCCACGGTAGGGATGGACTCTACGCCCCCATCAGGGAAAAGTTTTGTGAAGCCGATGCTAAGGAAGAAGCTCATGCATTGGGCCCATGCTTCCCGTTTTGCCGGACATACAGGTATCCAAAAAACCCTGGAGTTTATCTCTAGGTCCTATTGGTGGCCAACTCTGAAAAAGGATGTCTTGGAGTTTATTGCATCTTGCCCAAAGTGTGCCCAACATAAAGTATCCCGCCAGTCGCCTGCGGGGCAACTGGTTCCACTATCCGTTCCCCGTCGACCATGGACCCACTTGTCGATGGATTTCATTACAGACTTACCCATGTGCAACAAGTTCAATACCATCTGGGTGGTAGTTGACCGGTTCACCAAGATGGCACACTTCATTCCTCTCACCGGTCTTCCGTCAGCTTCCAAGTTGGCTCAAGTATTCATACAAGAGATCTTCCGACTCCACGGTCTTCCTGAAGAAATTATCTCTGATCGAGGAGTTCAATTCACAGCCAAATTCTGGCGAAGTTTATGTCAAGTCCTCCAAGTCAAGCTAAAGTTTTCCACGGCTTACCATCCTCAGACCAATGGTCAAACCGAGAGGGTGAATCAGGACTTGGAGGCCTTCCTCCGCATCTATGTGTCCTCCTCTCAAGATGACTGGGTTCAATTACTTCCCTGGGCCGAGTTCTGTCATAACAACCAGTATCATTCTTCATCTGCTTCAACACCATTCTTCACTAACTTTGGATTCCACCCTAAAGTCCCTGAGTTCCAACCGCTTCCAGCAACTTCTGTTCCCGCAGTGGATATCACCTTGCATCAGTTTGCCAATATCTGGAAGAGCGTACGATCAGCTCTGCTCAAGGCATCGTTCAGGTACAAGAAGTTTGCGGATAAGAAGCGTCGAGCAGTTCCTGCTCTCAAGGTGGGTGATCGGGTATGGTTATCCACGAAGAATTTGAGGTTAAGAGTTCCCAGTATGAAGTTTGCACCTCGCTATATCGGTCCTTTCAAGATTGAACAAGTCATCAATCCTGTTGCTTACAGACTCCAGTTGCCTCCCTTCTTAAAAATACCCAGGACATTCCATGTTTCCCTGTTGAAACCGCTGATCTTGTATCGGTTTCATTCCTCACTTCCTCCAACTCCGAAAGTCCAAAATCAACGAGGCGTTGAGTATGAAGTGGCCAAGATCCTGGACTCACGTCACCGTTACGGTCAACTACAATATCTTATTGACTGGAAGGGTTATGGTCCTGAGGAACGTTCATGGACCAATGCTTCTGATGTCCATGCTCCTGCCTTGGTCCGGAGATTCCATTCCAAGTTTCCTCAAAAGCCAAAGAAGTGTCCTGGGGCCACTCCTAAAGGGGGGGGGGGGTGCTGTCACGATCCGGGTATCTGGACGCCATTTCTTACCCATCAGATGCCTCCTAAGGCTGGCTCAGCGCTCCAGGACCGGATCCCATCTGTTATCCTGATGTGTACATTCCTGTATCCTCTCCTGTCACTCTGGGACGCTGTCACAGTAAACGCCATATTACACCTGGCATGGCGTCTCCCGCGGCCTCCGCCGCCGTCCCTGAACTTCTGCATGCAGAGTGTCTGAGTGGCGATTACGTCAGCCGCGGCCTCCGCTGTGTCCGCGTGGTTGGATGTGCATCTGTCAGCCTGGCGCCTCCTGTCTCCGGTGGCCGGCGCCGCCATTACTGTTTTCATTACCACATGGATTACAAACCAAACTTCCCTCCAAGTGTCTGCATGGGCGCAGCCATCTTGGATTCTGTCAGCTGATCATTTCCACCAATCTGTTCTCAGTATTGATAATCTGCATAATTGCCTAGCCAATCCCTTCCTTGCTGCAGGTATAAATACACTGTGCCTGAGCAAGGAAGGCGTCAGTGCTTTGGTTGTCAAACCTAGTTCCTGTTTGTCTCTCTCCTGTGATTGTCTTCCAGGTTCCAGCTCCTGTCTCAAGACTTCCACCATAGAGACCCGCACCAGCATTCCACCTGCGGTGTAGCCTGACTCTCCAATCCATTGTGGATTCATCTGTTTCCAGCTACAACATTACCTGCTTCCAGCTCAGCTTCCAGCAGAGTACAGCTTCCCTTAAAGGGCCGGTGTCCTTTCTACACTTTACCACTCTCCACCGGTATTATTATTTCTCCGCTCTCAAGTTCTACATTTCAGTTCATATTTCATCGCTCCCAAGTTCATTTATTATTTAACTGGTTCCAGCCAGTATCCACTCCGTGCTAACAACAGTCTGGTTCCAGCCAGTATCCACAGCAGCTGTTTTATCTTCAGCAACCCAGCTTTTCCTGGAACACCAGCTGGCACAATCCTGGGTTATCTCCATTGCTACAGTCGGGCCTGGTAAGGACTTTCCATCTAGAAGATCATAAGAACTATCTCACACTACCAGTGCCCTGTGGCTCCTGCCATCCTGTAGTACCCAGGAACTGTATTTATTCTTTGCTGACTTTTACGTTTTCTTTTACTGCTGCTGTGTTGCGGAGTTGTCATAATAAACATCATTGACTTTTATCCAAGTTGTCGTGGTCACGCCTTCGGGCAGTTATTATTTATGTTACTTACATGTCCAGGGGTCTGATACAACCTCCCAGGTTCCGGTACATCTCAGCCCCTACAACTGAGGCTGCCTCCCGTCAGCTCAGGCCCTCAGTTGTGACAGTACTGAATGCTGTACATTA
This sequence comes from Pseudophryne corroboree, assembly GCF_028390025.1. NCBI lineage: Eukaryota > Metazoa > Chordata > Amphibia > Anura > Myobatrachidae > Pseudophryne > Pseudophryne corroboree. The sequence continues at coordinate 178,563,014 of NC_086452.1, forward strand.
TATTGTGGATCAAAACAGGAAACATTACGGTCGACATAGGAAACAGTATTCGTGTCAACATCAGGGAGTAGTAATTGGGCAAAATAACCATTTTTGCGACCCCGAGGGGTCTGAGGGAAATATATTCTATGAACATGATCCCTTCCATAAATATTACCATGTCTGTGTCTGGGCCAAAGATTTTTGCAATCACATTATCATGCAAAATATATATATATTTTTTTTTTACCCAGTCAGATATTGTTGGTGCCGACATGGTCACCCACACGTCTGTGTCCCCCATATAGTTTTCGCTTGAGAAAAACATACATCTACCGACATGTTGACACTCTTTGCATGTACCAAGTACCATCGGGAGTCGGCGGTGCCGACAGGGTCAATCCCACAGCCGTTTGTGGCAGAGCACTCAGCCTCAGACATGCCGACACACGTGTACCAAACACCCACTGACATTACACTTGCTATAAGAGATAGACCCCAGTAAATTCTGTCAGGGAACCACAGTTTTGCAGCTCAACACCCAGCGCCCATTCTGTATATTTTGTGCTTTTTCATTAACTTATATTGCACCAATAAACTGTGCCCTCCCCCCCCCCCTCTTTTTAACCCTGTTATGAACAGTAGTGTGTTTTTGGAAGGACCAGCGTCTCTGTGTAGAGAAAATTGCTCTGATGTGAGCTGTGGGGGCTAAGCCCTGCCCCCTTTATTGGCGCGCTTCAGCCCGCTATTTTTTAGAATATAAATATTTTTTAGAATATTTATACTGGCAGGGGTTCGGATTTAGTGCATTGGCCTTTAAAAAACACAATGCCAGTCTTATATGAGGTTTTTCATGCTGCCCAGTGCCCCCCCCCCCACCCCCGTGCCCTGCACCATGTGGTGCCACTGTGTGTGGGAGCATGGCGTGCAGCGCGGCCGCTGTGCGGTACCTCAAAGTCGTCACTGAAGTCTTCTGATCTTCTTCTACTCACCTGTCTTCTGACTTCTGGCTCTGCAAGGGGGGTGACGGCGTGATCTGGGAACGAGCATCTAGGCGTACCTAACATTCAAACCCTCAGGAGCTAATGGTATCCTGTAGCCAAAGAAGCAGAGCCTTGAAACTCACAATAGTAGGTCTGCTTCTCTCCCCTCAGTCCCACAAAGCAGGGAGAGTGTTGCCAGCAGTTCTCCCTGAAAATAATAAACCTATCAAAAGTCTTTTTCTGAGAAACTCTGGAGAGCGCCTCAGTGTGCATCCAGTCTCACTGGGCACAGATTCTAAACTGGAGTCTGGAAGAGGGGCATAGAGGGAGGAGCCAGGTCACAACACTTTGAAAGTCTTAAAGTGCCCATGTCTCCTGCGGATCCCGTCTATACCCCATAGTTCTTGATGTTACCCCAGCATCCTCTAGGACGTATGAGAAAAGCCCACAGTGTCTCCAGGATCACAGGAGCAGAAATCAACCTCTTCTTCTGCCAAACCTGCAGCATGACGCTGGGGCTCCCTTACGGGAGTCCGCTCAGGTGGGGGCATGTCTGAAACTTTTCAGTCACTTCTGGGTTCAATCGGGCCTAGACCCGTGGGTCGTACAACTAGTGTTCCAAGGGTACAAACTGGAGATTCAAGACGTCCCCCCCATGCCGGTTTTTCAAATCTTCCTTACCAGCTTCTGTCCTGGACAGGGAAGTGGTAGCAAAAAATTGTCAGGATCAGGTCATTGTCCTGGTTCCCTTGTTACAACAAGGAGAGGGGTTCTATTCAAGCCTATGTGTAGTTCCGAAGCCGGACGGCTTGGTCAGACCAATTCTAAACCTGAAAAATCTGAATCTCTACCTGCAAAGGTTCAAATTCAAGATGGAATCTCTTGGGCAGTGATTTCCAGTCTGGAGGAATGGGAATTCATGGTGTCAGTGGACATAAAAGATGCCTACTTACATGTTCCCATTTATCCTCCGCATCAAGCTTATCTGAGATTCGCAGTGCAGGATTGTCATAACCAGTTTCAGACGTTGCCATTCGGACTCTCCATGGCACCGAGGGTGTTCACCAAGGTGATGGCGGAGATGATGGTCCTCCTTCGACAGCAAGGAGTCAATATAATTCCTTACCTGGACGATCTCCTGATAAAAGCGAGGTCCAGGGAAAAGTTGGTGCAGAACATTGCACTCTCCCTAACAGTACTCCAACATCACGGTTGGATCATAAATTTTCCAAAGTCACAATTGGAACTGACGACAAGATTGTCCTTTCTCGGGATGATACTGGACACAGAAGTACAGAGGGTATTTCTTCCAGTAGAAAAGGCTCTGGAAATCCAGAGAATGGTCAAACAAATTCTAAAACCAACAAGAGTGTTGATTCATCAATGCATTCGGTTGTTGGGAACGATGGTAGGGGCCTACGAGGCCATACATTTTGGCCGATTCCATGCCAGAGTATTCCAGTGAGACCTATTGGAAAAGTGGTCCGGATCCCATTTACACATGCCTCAGAGGATAATCCTGTCTTCCAAAGCCAGAATTTTGCTCATGTCGTGGCTACACAGTTCTCACCTCCTAGAGGGACGCAGGTTCGGGATTCAAGACTGGATCCTGGTGACCACAGATGCAAGTCTCCGAGGCTGGGGAGCAGTCACACAAGGGGAAAGCTTCCAAGGAAGATGGTCAAGGCAAGAAACCTGTCTTCACATAAACGTTATGGAGTTGAAAGCCATTTACAACGGCCTTCTACAAGCGGTACATCTTCTTCAAGATCAACCCGTACAGATCCTGTCGGACAACGTAACAGCAGTTGCATACATAAACCGTCAGGTTGGAACGAAAAGCAGAGCGGCAAGGACAGAGGTGTCAAAGATCCTCCTCTGGGCAGAAAGACATGCAAAAGCTCTGTCGGCAATTTTCATTCCGGGCGTGGACAACTGGGAAGCAGACTTCCTCAGCAGACACGATCTCCATCCGGGAGAATGGGGTCTCCACCAAGAAGTCTTCGCAGAGTTGACGGGCCTTTGGAGAATTCCTCAAATAGACATGATGGCGTCTTGTCGCAACAAGAAGCTTCAGAGATAATGTTCCAGGTCAAGAGACCCTCAAGCAATAGCAAAGGATGTACTGGTGACCCCGTTGGTGTTCCGGTCGGTATATGTCTTCCCTCCACTTCCACTGATACCAAAAGTTCTCAAAATCATAAGAAGAACAGGAGTTTGAGCGATCCTCATTGTCCCAGACTGGCCAAGGAGGGCTTGGTATCCAGATATTCAAGAGTTGCTCATAGAAGTTCCTCAGCCTCTGCCTCTCTGTGAGGACCTGCTGCAGCAGGGGCCGTGCGTGTATCAAGACTTACCGTGGCTACGTTTGACGGCATGGCTGTTAAGCGCCAAATCCTAGCCCAAAAGGGAATTCCCAAAGAAGTAATTCCCACTCTTACTCAGGCCAGGAAAGGAGAAACGTCTAAACATTACCACCGTATTTGGAGAAAATATGTGTCTTGGTGTGAAACCAAGAAGGCTCCAATGGAAGAGTTTCAGTTAGGACGTTTTCTCCATTTTCTCCAGGCGGGTGTGGATGCAGGCCTACGATTGGGTTCCATCAAGGTCCAGATTTTGGCCTTGTCCGTTTTCTTTCAGAAACAATTGGCCTCCCTTCCAGAAGTTCAGACTTTCGTGAAAGGGGTTCTGCACATCCAACCTCCATTTGTGCCTCCTGTGGTACCATGGGATATTAACGTGGTGTTGCAGTTCCTTAAATCAGACTGGTTTGAACCTCTCCAAGAGGTCGAGTTAAAGTTTCTCACTTGGAAAGTGGTCCTGCTGTTGGCCTTAGCATCTGCAAGGCGGGTGTCTGAGTTAGGGTCCTTGTCTCACAAGAGCCCTTATTTGATCTTCCATGAAGATAGGGCTGAGCTAAGAACTCATCAGCAATTTCTTCCAAAGATGGTTTATTCTTTCCATATAAACCAACCTATTGTGGTGTCAGTGGCTACTGACACCTTTGCTGCTTCAAAGTCTCTGGATGTGGTCAGAGCTTTGAGGATCTATGTCGCAAGAACAGCTCGGATAAGGAAAACAGAGGCTTTGTTTGTCCTGTATGCTCCCAACAAGATTGGGTGTCCTGCTTCTAAGCAGACTACTGTGCGCTGGATCAGAGGTACGATTCAGCACGCTCATTCTACGGCAGGATTGACGATGCCGAATTCGGTGAATGCCCATTCTACTAGGAAGGTGGGCTCATCTTGGGTGGCTGCCTGGGGGGGTCTTTGCATTACAGCTTTGCCGAGCAGCTACTTGGTCAGGGGCAAACACGTTTGCTAAGTTTTACAAGTTTGACACCTTGGCCGATGAGGACCTACAGTTTGGTCAATCGGTGCTGCAGGGTCATCCGCACTCTCCCTCCCGTACTGGAACTTTGGTATAACCCCATGGTACTGAAGTGGACCCCAGCATCCTCTAGGACTTATGAGAAAACAGGATTTTAATACCTACCGGTAAATCCTTTTCTCCTAGTCCGTAGAGGATGCTGGCCACCCAGCCCAGTGCGTACTTTAGCTGCAGTTGTTAATTTTGTTGAAAATGTTTTCAGCACGTTTGCGGTTATGTTTCATGCCTGTTGGCATGTGGTTTGTCGAATGCCATGTTGTGCGGCATGGTTGAGGTGTGAGTTGGTATGAATCTCACCATTAACTTAAAAGTAAATCCTTTCCTCGAAATGTCCGTCTCCCTGGTCACAGTTCCTATACTGAGGTCTGGAGGAGGGGCATAGAGGGAGAAGCCAGTTCACACTCTAAAAAAGTCTTAAAGTGCCCATGGCTCCTGCGGAACTGTCTATACCCCATGGTACTGAAGTGGACCCCAGCATCCTCTATGGACTAGGAGAAAAGGATTTATCAGTAGGGATTAAAATCCTGTTTTTTGAGGAATCCTGGGCTAACCCGGAAAATAAATTTGCTATCCCTAAAAGGTTGCGGGTAGCATAACCTTTCCCTGAAGAGTATAGGCGTAAGTGGGAGTCACCCCCAATGATAGACACCTCAGTCTCTAGGTTGTCAAAGAAAATAATTTTACCTGCCCCGGGGTCAGCTTCATTAAAAGAACCTGCTGACCGCAAATTAGAGACGACTGTAAAGTCCATCTATGTTGCTACGGGTACATTACTCAGGCCCACAATTGCTTCTGCATGGGTAGGTAACGCAGTTGAAAAGTGGGCAGATAACTTGATTGTTAATATTGACACAGTCGATAAAGATGACATGCTGCAAATTCTAGGTCATATCAAAGACTCTGCAGGTTACTTGGTTGAGGCTATGAAGGATGTAGGCTAACTGGGCTCACGGGCCTCTGCTATGGCGATTTCAGCCCTCAGGGCACTCTGGATCCGACAATGGAATGCTGATGCAGAATCCAAAAGAAATATTGAGGCGCTCCCTTACAATGGTGAGGCCCTCTTTGGAGAGAAACTAGATGCCATGATATCAACTACTACATCTGGCAAGTCAGCATTTCTGCCGTGGGCGGCTGCACCAGCTAAAAAAGTATATCATTCTCATACTATGCAGTCCTTTCGGCCCAACAAGTACAAAAAGGCTAAAACTACCCCTTTTTTCACAGGAAAGGGGAGAGGAAAAGATAGAAAACCTACAACACCCTCAGGCTCCCAGGAGCAGAAGTCAGCAACTACTTCTGCAAAAGCCACAGCATGACGCTGGGGCTCCCCAGCGGGAGTGCGATTGGGTGGGGGCACGTCTACTATTTTTCAGCCACATCTGGCTTCGCTCAGATCTGGATCCTTGGATTTTACAGATAATATCCCAAGGTTACAAGTTGGAATTTCAGGACCTTCCCCATGCCGATTTTTCAAATCAGCCTTGCCAGTTTCTGCTCAAGACCGCACAAATGTCCTGAACACAATACACAAATTATGTCAAGACAAAGTCATTGCCTTGGTTCCTGCCGAACAAAGGAACCAAGGCTTTTATTCAAGCCTGTTTGTGGTACCGAAGCCGGATGGCTCGGTCAGACTGATTTTAAACCTAAAATCTCTGAATCTTTTTTTGAAAAGATTCAAATTCAAGATGGAATCCTTGAGAACAGTGATTTCCAGCTTGGAAGAAAATAAATTTCTGGTGTCAGTGGACATCAAGGATGCTTACTTGCATGTCCCCATTTACCCGCCACATCAAGCATACCTGAGGTTTGCGGTTCAGTATTGCCACTACCAATTCCAGACATTACCGTTCGGGCTCTCCACGGCTCCGAGAATATTCACCAAGGTGATGGCGGAGATGAAACAAGGAGTCAAACAAGGAGTCAACATAATTCCATACTTGGACGATCTCATAAAAGCGAGATCTAGGAACAAGCTACTCCAGAACATAGCATTATCCCTGAAGGTGCTTCAACAGCACGGTTGGATCGTCAACTTTCCAAAATCCCAGTTGGAACCAACAATTAGATTATCATTTTTGGGAATGATACTGGACACTGAGGTACAGAGAATATTTCTACCGGTGGAAAAGGCTCAGGAGATCCAGAGCATGGTCAAACAACTTTCGCCTGTTGGGGAAAATGGTAGCGGCTTACGAGGCGCTACAATATGGCCGATTCCATGCCAGGGTCTTCCAGTGGGTCCTACTGGACAAGTGGTCAGGGTCGCATCTCCACATGCATCAAAGGATAATCTTGTCAGCAAAAGCCAGAATTTCGCTCCTGTGGTGGCTACAAATTTCTCACCTCCTGGAGGGACGCAGGTTCGGGATTCAGGCCTGGATCCTGGTGACCACGGATGCAAGGCTCCGAGGATTGGGAGCAGTCACGCAAGGAGAAAGCTTCTAAGGAAGATGGTCAAGTAGAGAAACTTGCCTTCACATAAACATTCTGGAGTTGAGAGCTGTGTACAACAGCCTTCATCAAGCGGTACACCTTCTTCAAGGTCGTCCCATACAGATCCAGTCAGACAATGTAACGGTAGTAGCTTACATAAACCGTCAAGGCAGAACAAAAAGCAGGGCGGCAATGGCAGAGGTGACAAAGATACTCCTCTGGACAGAAAGACATGCAAAAGCTCTGCTGGCAACTTTCTTTCCGGGAATGGAAAACTGGGAAGCAGACTTCCTCAGCAGACACGATCTCCATCCAGGAGAATGGGGCCTCCACCCAGGAGTGTTTGCGGAGGTAGCAAGTCGTTGGGGCGTTCCTCAAGTGGACATGATGGCATCTCGTCTCAACAAGAAGCTTCAGACATATTGTTCCAGGTCGAGAGACCCACAAGCAATAGCAGTGGATGCACTGGTGACCCAGTGGGTGTTTCAGTCGGTGTATCTGTTCCCTCCACTTCCACTTGTTCCAAAGGTTCTCAAGATCATCAGAAGAACAAGAGTTCGAGCGATTCTCATTGCTCCAGACTGGCCAAGGTAGGTCTGGTATCCAGATCTTCAAGAGTTATTACTGGAAGATCCTCTGCCTCTTCCTTTTCGCAAAGACCTGCTTCAGCAGGGGCCGTTAGTTTATCCGGACTTACCGCTGCTGCGTTTGACGGCATGGCTGTTGAGCGCCAGATCCTAGCCCATAAGGGTATTCCCAATGAAGTCATTCCCACACTTATTCTGGCCAGGAAAGGGGTAACGTCCAAACATTACCATCGTATTTGGAGAAAATATGTATCTTGGTGTGAATCCAAGAAGTCTCCTGCAGTGGAGTTTCAATTAGGACGTCTTCTCTTTTTTTCTACAGGCGGGTGTGGATGCTGGATTGAGATTAGGATCTATCAAGTTTCAGATTTTGGCCTTGTCAATTTTCTTTCAAAAACAATTGGCTGCTCTTCCTGAGGTCCAGACGTTCGTAAAGGGGGTTCTGCGCATCCAACCTCCCTTTGTGCCTCCTGCGGCGCCATGGGATCTTAATGTGGTATTGCAGTTCCTTAAACCGGACTGGTTTGAGCCTCTACAAGACGTAGAGTTGAAGTTTCTCACTTGGAAAGTGGTCATGCTATTGGCCTTGGCCTCAGGCAGATGGGTTTCTGAGGTAGGAGCTTTCTCACACAAGAGTCCTTTCTTAATATTTCATGAAGATAGGGCTGAACTGAGAACACGACCGCACTTTCTTCCGAAGGTTGTGTCTTCTTTTCATATCAACCAACCAGTTTTGGTGCCAGTGGCTTCTGACACCTCAGCCATCTCAAAATCCTTGGATGTCGTCAGAGCGTTGAGGATTTAAGTTGCAAGAACGGCTAGGATAAGGAAAACAGAATCTTTGTGTGTCCTCTATGACCCCAACAACATTGGGGGTCCTTCTTCTAAGCAGACTATTGCATGCTGGATCAGGGGTACCATTCAGCACGCTCACTCCACAGTAGGATTGCCGTTACCGACTTCGGTAAAAGCCCACTCTACAAGGAAAGTGGGTTCGCCCTGGGTGGCTGCCCGGGGTGTCTCGGCTTTGCAAATCTGCCGAGCTGCTACTTGGTCAGGTGCAAACACATTTGCTAAGTTTTATAAGTTTGACACCTTGGCTGCTGACGACCTAAGATTTAGTCAGTCAGTTCTGCAGGAACATTAGCACTTTCCTGCCCGTACTGGGAGCTTTGGTACATCCCCATGGAACTAAAATGGACCACAGCATCCTCTAGGACGTAAGAGAAAATAGGATTGTAATTACCTGCCTGTAAATCCTTTTCTCGTAGTCTGTAGAGGATGCTGGGCGCCCGCCCAGTGCTAATTTTTCCTGCTGATTACGTTTATCTTTTTGCACATTTTTCATGTGTTATAATGTTAACAGCTGTTGCTGTTGCGTTATGCATGCTGGATGGCATGACTTATGTTAAAGGCCATGTTAGCCGACATGTTGTTTATGGATGGTGTGAGCTGGTGTGAATCTCGCCACAAGTTTATTAGTAATTCCTCTCTCGAGAGTGTCTGTCTCCTCGGGCATAGTTCCTATACTGAGGTCTGGAGGAGGGGCACAGAGGGAGGAGCCAGTTCAAACTGTTAAAAAGTCTTAAAGTGCCAAAGTCCTCCTGCGGAACCGTCTATACCCCATGGTACCAAAATGGACCCCAGCATCCTCTATGGACTACGAGAGAAGAATTTACCGGCAAGTAATTAAAATCCTATTTTTGGTTTGTGAACCGAAGGAAACCCACACAAGTATGGGAAGAATATACAAACTCCACACAGGGCCATGGTGGTAATTGAACCCATGACCTCAGTGCTGTGAGGCAGCAAGGTAAGACACTGACATTATGTCTAATAGAGTTAGATATCAGAAAAATACATGTAATTTTTTTTCTCTTACGCTACTTCATAGCAGCCATTACTTCTGGGATTGTATCCCATTCCTAACTTTAGACAGGGAGTTTTCAATGAATAGGAACAGCCCACTCTGGGTACATAGCACCGCTCCTTCCCATTCCCCATTAGTCTTTTTTTTCTGTGTCCTAGCTTGACAGGGTAGGAGTTTGTTATTTTATGTTCTGGGCTTACCTCTATATTCCCAGCAAATACGCCTCTTTGCAGCCGTGCTGGAAGAGGGTGGCTCCCTGGGGAGTTTTGGCAAAGTGTGCTTGGGGTGGTCAAGTAAGTCCCCGTTTTATCAGCTTAACGTTTTCTGCCTGCTAAGTGAGGTGACAGGACTCTCACCCTTCCGTACCGCTGCCTGTAGCCATCGCCCCGTGCAGATGCCGCTCCGTTAGCCGCATCGCTCTGTGCTCCTGCTTCCATGCTGGGACTGGAAGTAGGGGCTGGCAGCCGGAAGGTCTGTGGAGAGAAGGGGATGTGCGGCTAGCGGGTGGAAGCACTGGGGGAGGTCAGGATGCAGAGGCTGGCGGGCGGAAGTGCTGGATAGCGGCCGTCCCAGTTTTGCTGTGTGGGACGGTCTGCTCAAGCACCCGTCTTTTTCTATGGTATCGGGGTTTTTTTTTAAACGAAAGGCGCGGGGGTGTGACTTGGCTGTTGGAGTGATCAGTCACGTTTGAGTTGAGCTCCGGTTCTCCCTGATTATAAATCACTGTATGTCTTGCACTGATTGTCTTTTCTCTCCCCCTGACCGTCTGTGACTTGCCTGAGCTCCCTTGTGAGATCAGGTACATGCCACAGAATCGGGGAGCACGTCCCGGAGCTCCCATGGATTGTGGCCTACCTGAGACTCCCAGGCCGGGACCTCAATTTCCAGCTTGGTCCACCGGAGCCGCGGCCGCTGCTTCCTGACTGATCCTGCATCTGGCGGTGACCTAGCTGCCGCGGTGCGGGCGCTTCCTCTAGCTCCCTAGCTCTCCTTCTTCTGCTGGGAGCCGGAGGCACACGCTGGGAAGATTTGGCCGGGTGCACAGACGGAACTGCGGGACGCCCTGAGGCCATCTTCATTCCTCCTTTTACAAACAGCGGCGGCAGCAGCTATCATTAGAGCCAAAAAGCTCATAGCAGACCATCGGTGTTCTCCTTCTCCCAAGGCCTCATAGACGGACAGCTGCAATCCTCTTTGTGCTTCACAGGGTGCCAGTGTGCGGCAGCGTTGGAGTCTGATCCTCTGCACGGCGGCCATCTTCCCTCCTCACTTCATCAGGGCAGGTGGAATACCATGAGGAGGGATATACAGGATTATGTTAGTTCTTGTCCTCAGTGCACACAGCACAAAATTCCTCGTCTGCCTCCTGCCGGATTGCTTCTTCCTTTGTCCATTCCAAGGAAACCCTGGACCCATATTTCTATGGACTTCATTACCGAGTTGCCCCACTCCAAAGGTTACAATACCATCTGGGTGATGGTTGACTGTTTTTCAAAGATGGCATACTTTGTTCCGTTGACAGGTCTACCAACAGCTCCCAAACTGGCTCTGCTATTTATCCGGGAGCACATTCGGTTACATGGTTTACCTCTGGAGGTGGTCTCAGATCGAGGGGTTCAGTTCACCGCCAGATTTTGGAGAGCTCTCTGTTCTGCCTTATGAATTAAACTCAAATTCTCGTCTGCCTATCATCCCCAGACAAATGGGCAAACCAAACGAGTCAACCAGGATTTGGAGACTTTTCTCCGCGTTTATCTCTCTCCTTCACAGGACGACTGGGTGGAACTGTTGCCCTGGGCAGAGTTTGCCCAAACGAGTCAACCAGGATTTGGAGACTTTTCTCTGCGTTTATCTCTCTCCTTCACAGGACGACTGGGTGGAACTGTTGCCCTGGGCAGAGTTTGCCCATAACCATTTGTTTCATACCTCCACTGGCGAATCTCCGTTCTTCATCAATTACGGGTTCCATCAACGGGTTCCGGAATTACCAATCCTTCCGTCGGAGGAAGTTCCAGCGGTAACCTCCACGTTACAACACTTCAGTCAAATTTGGAGTAGGGTTCATGCTAGTCTCAAGAAATTCTCAATCCGATACAAATTCTTTGCTGACAGGAAACGGCGGGCCGCTCCTCAATACAAAGTTGGCCATAGGGTATGGCTTTCCACCCGCAACCTTCGTCTAAAAGTTCCCACTATGAAGTTTGCTCCAAGGTTCATCTGCCCTTACCCTGTTTTACAAGTCCTGAATCCTGTGGTCTGCAAATTGGGTTTGCCTCCTCACTTTCGTATACCAAATTCTTTCCATGTCTTTCTCCTTTGTCCCCTCATACTAAATCGCTTCCATTCAGAGCCTTCTAGTTCAACCTCAGTAGAGACTGAAACTGGGACAGAATTTGAGATCAAAACTATTCTGGACTCTCGTTACTATCACAAGAATTTACAATATTTGGTGGAATGGAAGGGTTATGGACCTGAAGAAAGAAGTTGGATAAAGGCTTCTGAGGTCACCGCTCCCCGACTAATTCGGATCTTTCATTCCAGACACCCAACTAAACCAGGAAAGTGTTCTGAGGCCACTCCTAGAGGAGGGGGTACTGTCATGCTGCCGCGGCCACCGCGCTTTCCCCTCCGGGTGCGCTGGGCATCCTGGCGGCCATCCCCGCTGGTGGTCCCCGGCTCCTGGTGCTGTGTTGGCACTGGTCCTGGCGGATGTCCGGGGGATGGGCGCCGCGGGTGCGCCCGGCATCCACGGGGGTCCGATGGGCGGGTGACGTCATCGGCGCTCTCCGCCAATCGGAGACAAGCGGGAAGGTTAAATTCAGACGCCGGGCAGAGCTCCGGTGCCTGAGTATCATCAATTCTGCTGATAGAAGCTGTGATCTCCAGAGCTCCCGCGTTCCTGCGGTTTCCAAGCATCTCCGTGCCTCCAAGCATCTCCGTGCCTCCAATCACTTCCGTGAATCCAAGCACTTCCGTGCCTCCAAGTACTTCCGTGCCTCCAAGCATCTCCGTGCCTCCAAGCATCTCCGTGCCTCCAAGCACTTCCGTGCCTCCAAGCATCTCCGTGCCTCCAAGCACCTCTGTACCTCTAAACACCTCTGTACCTCCAAGCACCTCGGTGCCTCCAAGCACCTCCAAGCACCTCAGTGTCTCCAAGCACCTCAGTGTCTCCAAGCACCTAAGTGTCTCCAAGTGCCTCCGTGCCTCCAAGCATCCATGTACCTCTAAACACCCATGTACCTCCAAGCACCTCGGTGCCTCCAAGCACCTCAGTGCCTCCATGTGCCTCCGTGCCTCCAAGCACCTCAGTGTCTCCAAGCACCTCAGTGTCTCCAAGCACCTCAGCATCTCCAAGCACCTCAGTGTCTCCAAGCACCCAGTGCACTTTAGCGCAGTTTGTGCCTCCAGCACCGGGTATTCTTCACTGATTTATCAGCGTCTTTCAAGTTTTGTCTTTCAGGAGACCTTCAACGTCCACACGTGCCTCCTGTCTGCCGATCTAATCCTGCATGAGGAAAACTTACATTTGGCCATCCCTGCTGCGGCCCAGTTGCGGTTCCTCTTCTCGGTCACTGGAAGAAACCCCGAGTCCACAACACTCCCAAACCAGGTCAGTGATAGTCTTCAGTAGAGGACGGGATGAGACTTCTTCAAAAGTGGAATCTAGGGGGGTCATGGGTCTGGCTCTCCTGATCGCCAACTCCAGCAGGACTGGTCGACAGTTGAGATATAGAGACCTACATGTGCTATGCTTGTTTGCCAAAACCGGCCTTGGTTAGGCTGGTGGTGCCTTGATAAGATATCCCGCTACGAAGTTTGCTATGGATACTGTGTGTGTTGACTAATGTCATTGAGTTATATATTTTTTATATTTCTGTTTGTCCTTTTTCTCCAGTTTTGATCATTTACGGGTTATTTAGAGTTTTGTTTCAGGAGTTAAGGACGCGCAGTAGGTCTTACCCTGCTATTCCTGCTGTTGCCATTAGGTCAACCTGTTTATTCTAGAACTTAGAGATTCGCTTAAGATAGCATGTGTATGTAAACTTGCATTTATATGCTCTATATGCCGCATGGACATGTGAGTACCGAGATTCACAATTCTCTGTGGTCTGATTGCGGGGAGGTTGGTCACCAACCCCTCTACCTAGTAGTGTGAGGCGCTGGATGTTTTGGTGGCTTACTATAACTCTGTATCTTTACTTAGTCTGTTTCTATCTTTTCTTTCTGTTGTCTTATCTACTTTTTTCCCATTTGTTTCACTTGTGTGTCTTGTCTCCCCCATGATTTTGAATTTGCTATGTCGAAGATCTCAGGTTACGGTATTCTCCTTGGTTACATTTGTCAGTTTAAGTGGTCAATCTGCCTCCCGATTACTCCATTATGGTTACACTAGTGTCACTGAATGTTAAGGGATTGACCTCTCCACAGAAGCGTAAACTGGCTCTGTCCTCCTTTTATAAAATGAAGGCGGATGTTGTCTCAATTCAGGAAACTCACTTTAGGAAATTAGACCCCCCTAGATTTCATGATAACCGATCCCTACCTGTTACATGGCTAATGGCCCCACAAAAAAGGCCGGTGTAGCGATACTGTTCTCCCTGAACTGCTCTTTCACCTTAGAATCACAAACTGTAGACCCTGAAGGCCGGTACCTCATACTATTAGGACCACTTGAAAACACTATGGTCACTTTAGTCTCATGCTATGCTCCGAACTCTGGTCAACTTGCGTTCTGCAAGAAATGATGCTCTCTAGTACAGAAACATGCTAAAGGGGCCGTTATGATTTTGGGGGATTTCAGTCTGGTTGTTGATCCTCTTCTGGATAGATCTCACTCTACTAGATGCACCTTACCCAGGAATCAAAGCACCCCAGATAGGAAGGCTGGCCTCCGCCACCTACTTGGAGAATATGATCTTTATGATGCGTGGAGGACTAAACATCCCACGGTAAGGGACTATACATTTTACTCTCATGTCCATTCCTCGTATTCTAGAATTGACCTTGTTTTAACTAATAAAGAGACATTACTGACTATTAGGGAAATACTGATATTACCAATGACTTGGTCCGATCATTCCCCACTACTTGTAGTATGGGACCCGGAGGACTGTAAATTCTCACCAGGGCCCTGGAGATTGTGAAATTTCCTATTTAGTCACTCTGAAGCTTCCCTCGCCATACGACGTTCTATACAGCTTTATTTGGATACTAATAAGCCGGAGGACACCTCGATATTTAATAACTGGTGCTCCCTTAAGGCGGTAGTTCGGGGATTGGCCATTCAAACAGCCTCTCGGCTTAAACGTTCTCAACAAACTGAGCGCTTGCTGGCTGAAAGTGAAGTTGCCAAATTGGAATTGACGCATAAAGCTGACCCCCAAAATTAATCTGTTTTTAAGCTTTTGCTAGTCACTAGGGAAAGGGTGAATGTTTTCTCTCTTCGGGACGTGCAACGTAATATTGCACGACTGAACCAGAGATTTTATGTGCTTGGTAATAAGGTGGGTCGCCTCTTGGCTCGGAAATTACGAGGCAGGCGAGCTAGGGCTTATGTTTGTTCCTCCACGAGATCCAGAGTTTCTGACCCCTATGATATTGCGAACACCTTTGCAGAGTATTATTCCCAACTCTATAGTTTACAGTCTGACCCGGCTACCCCCCAGCCCGTGGGGGCTGAAATTCAGTCTTTTCTGAGGAATACCTCTCTCCCGATGCTGGAACATAAAGGAATTGGAAGCGGCTATTGACGATCTTCCGAGAGAAAAAGCCCCTTGCCCTGACGGTTTCCCATCTAACTTCTATAAAACATATAAGGCGGACTTGGCCCCAGTGCTGTTGTCAGCTTTTAATGAGGCATCAGATGTAGGGCGGGTTCCGAGGGAAATGCTCGAAGTGCAAATACTTGCTATTCCTAAACCCGGTAAACCCCCCACATCTGTTCAAAATTACCGTTCGATAGCTCTGTTGAACACAGACATTAAGCTTTTTGCAAAATTTATCGCCAATCGCCTCTGTCCACTACTGCCATCCCTCATAGCTGCTGACTAGGTTGGTTTTGTCCCGGGCAGGCAGGCCCCAAACAACACCCGGAGAGTCTATAACATTATAGAATATTGCAATGCACATAAAACGTCCCTTTTAATTCTTTCGTTGGATGCAGAGAAGGCGTTCGACAGACTCCATTGGGGATATCTGAGGGCTGTTCCGAGTAAGTTTGGATTTATTGGGAGGTTTTTTAGATTCTATATTTGCTTTGTATTCCACTCCCTCTGCAAGGGTGTTTGTTAATTGATGTCTGTCGGGGAGATTTGATATATTGAATGGCACTAGACAGGGCTGGCCCCTGTCGCCCCTCATATTTGCCTTAGCTATCGAACCTCTAGCTGAGACCATTAAGGCTGAGAAGGCAATTACGGGTCCTGAGATAGGAGGTTTGACTTGCAAGATCAGCTTATTTGCTCATTACATTTTGCTCTGTTTGACCCACCCTGACACCTCCCTCCCCGCCCTCCATCATATCCTGAATCGCTTTACCGCTCCACATTCCACCACGCACTATAGCTTTACTTAAAGTCAGACATAGGTATGCTTGGCATGGGAGATCCATCAAGTATCTGGGTATTCATCTCTCTCTTGATAGCGATTTATATGACTGTACTTATATACCCTTATTAAGCGCATTTGAAGATTTAATTTAAGAATGGTCTTTTCATGAAATCTCCTGGCTAGGACGTATTTCTGCAACCAAAATAATCTTACTCCCTAAACTCTTATACCTGTTTAAGGCTATCCCTCGCAGCTTTCCCAAACCTCTTACTCATTTCTCAGTTTATTTGGAAGGGGTCTAGGCCCCGCATTACTAAGCAAGTCTTGGTTTTGTCCAAGAATGTCGGAGATGTTGCTTACCCTAATCTTGAGGCGTACCACTCCGCCTGTCTTCTCAGTCAGGCCCGAGACTGGTTTACTATGCACAATCCCAAGCCATGGGTTCTTATTGAACGGTCTTTCTTGGGGTCGCTTGATATAAGAGATCTCTTCTTACTTCCCATCCATAGCGTCCCAAAATGGCAGGGCTCGGGGGAAGCGATTAGAAGTACCTTGAAGCTTTGGCATTCGGTGGTTGCTTCTGATCCGACTATTTCGCTGCCGTCGGCTGACTTACCAGTTAGAACTATTGCTTGTATTATACCTAATCTGGCGCTGGATGCTTGGGTGGATGCTGGGATTGTGCATTTGAAGGACATCTGCTCGGAAGGAGGCTTAGTGACCTTCTCTAGCTTAAAAACCCACTCAAATATACCAAAACATTACTTCTTTAAATACTTACAAATACACCACTGGCTTTATTCCTGTGCTGGGGAGATGAGAGGTCCCGTTCCCTTCCCTGCTGCTATATACACTAGGTTATCCTTCCCTGCACATAGAGGTGGGTGTTCAAATTGGTATCAGTACATTGTCCTTTTGACCAAAAGGGGTAAGACTCCTTTGCAGTTGAAATGGGAAAGAGATCTTTCTATTGTTCTTAGAGAGGAGGAGTGGGACACCATTTCCTCGACGTGCTTCAGCGGCTTCATAGTATTTGGCCCTCGGTTTCCCAGCTATGCTGGAGAAATTGCGGTTGTGTAGGCAATATTTTACATATCTTCTGTGAGTGCCCAACCCTGAGGCCGCTGTGGCCTGAGGTGTTCTCTCTCATACGAGAGGTGCTGGGTGTGGAGGTGCCTGTGAATCCCATGTTTGCTTTGTTTCATTACTCCACATATGATCTACTACAATCAGACAGATATGTCCTCATATCCACTAAGGCAGCAATCGGACAGATGTGGAAATCGCAGTCAATTCCCTCTATTCACACTATTGTCAATAATACCCACAAGCATTTCTTATTTGAGACAGCAGGAGGAGTGTACTCTATATCGCCTACCTCATTGCAAAGAAAATGGCTGAAATGGAAGGAATTTCGGGAGCGGCGGGGACTTCTCTTGGTTGTTAATGATTCTACTGCTTTGTCGCAATTATACTCCACACATTCTGATACTACCTGTTATAACTGACGTTTCACACTTACTTTCCTATACCACTACTTGATTTTGCCATTTCTGGGAACTCAGTTATAGTAGAGCTCTACCTTTGTTTTTCTGTCCCCCTGTGTGTCACGGTCTTGTCTCTCTCCTTCTTTCACTTTCCTATCTGCACTATTTGTTCTGAATCTGTTGTGTATTTTATTTGTATGTTACCAAGGTTCGTAATGCACGTTTGGTGAATTGAGCACTTTGTGCAAATTTCTGCTGTATGCTCATTTCCGCTATCTTTTATTGACATTTCATGTAATGTATACTATTGCTATTGATTTTCTGTTTCTGAAAAATGTAATAAAAAACTATTATATAAATAAAAACTAAAGGCGCTACACACTAGGAGTGGAAAAAATCTCCTATGGTGGCTAGGCAGGTTGTTCTGTGCTTACCAACATTATGGAAAGAGAGCCTTCTCCGCAAAAGCCTGTCAGTGCCCAAAAGAGGTAAGTCCTCATAGAGGGCATGTTATTTTTTAAAGGAGCTTGGTCAGGGTAGGTTTTAAATATTATTATTATTATTGTTATTATTATTATTATTATTATTATTATAGTGTGTCTCCATCTAAGAAGAGGTTATGTAAGAAGAGGCATAAAGACATGCAGTGTGCAGCCTGTGATAAGATTTTTTTCTTCTGCTGAAAATGTGAAGTTCTGTGAGGACTGTACACAAAGTGATTCTCAGCATGCAATCTAAGCAGATACAGAATTTGATGGATTTGATGAAAAGGTCTTTCGTTACCAAAGAACAGCTGGCTGAGTTGCAGGGAAATAAAGAGAACTAGATCGCTGGCTAGTATTGACTCTTTGGATGAATCAGTCTCATATGATTGCAGTTATGATAATTAATTATCAGGCCCTCTCTAGTGCGGAGTCATAGGAGATACAAGAAGATGATAGAAAGTTTAATCTGGCACTTATGGACAGGTCTTCTGAAAAATATATTTAAGACTATGAATTATAAAGAGGCTGAAGTTTTAGATTTTGCTGCAAAGTCTATGGCAGCAGGTGTGATGGCAAGAAGGGCATTGTGGCTTCGGTCATGCACTCCAAAAATAGACTGGTGTCCTTGCCATATGAGGGTTCTCTGTTATTTGTCAATAAATTGGAGGCCATTATACAAAAATGTCAGGAGGTAAGTCAGCAAAGTTACCTCAAGACAAAAGTAATAGATTTCCAATTCTTTCTTCCAAGCAGCAGTTTAAGGAGGCAAGAGGATATTGACCAGACCGGGCTCATACAGGAAGATACTCCTCAGGGATAAATAGACAGTCCTTTCGTCAGTCCAACAGAAGAGGTGGACTAAGACAATGACTATTACAGGGTTCGAGTATCCTTTCCAGTAGGTAGCAGACTTCGGAGGTTCATCAGTCATTGGCAAATTTCAACTCAAAATACATGGGACTAGACGTGATATCTCGGGGATACCAGAGTTTTCAGAAGTCCCAGAATGGGACAAAATTTCTAATTTCAGAGACACCAACTATGTGTCTAGAGTTAAAAGCTCTGGAAGACAATTTAAGGAAACTCGTGAAAGCAAGAGCAGTAGAGGCAGTCACCTTCTCAGAAATGAGGAGCGGATTCTATTCCAGAATATTCCTAGTAAAGAAAGCTTCTGGAGACTTCAGAACTATCTTAGATCTCAGACAGCTCAACAAATATACAAAAACAAGAATATTTTGTATGGAGACTCCGAAATCCATTCTGTCGGGTGTAAGGAAAGAAGATTTTATGGCATCCATAGACCTAAAGGATGCTTATTCCCATGTACCTGTAGACAGGTGGCACAGAAAGTACCTAAGATTCCGCGTCCTCGGCAAGCATTTTCAGTTTACGTGCCTTCCGTTCGGTCTGAAGACGTCTCCAAGGGTATTTACCAAGGTCCTGACGGCACTTGTAACTCTGATAATAGGACGACAAGTAGCAAATTGGTCATATCTAGACGACCTGCTAGTATGGAAGTGATGCTGCAGATCCTACAGAGTCATGGCTGGTTGATAAACTGGGGGAAGAAAAGAAAAAAAGCCAGTTGGTACCAAGGCAAAACATCCAGTTTCTGGGGGTACAGGTGGATACCCTCAGTTATGTGATAAGTCTCTCGGAAGGAAGGTGCACAAGAATTCGACACCTAGCTACTCTGGTAAGGGGGTGCAGCAGTGTAATACTGCTTCAGGGAATGTGTCTTTTAGATGGAGTCCTTCGGGTGAGATGGAGGATGAAAGATCTTCAGTTAGATATCCTGACTTTACTTCTGATGAGGGATCTGTTGCATCAGGGTCCGTTGTTGCACCCGAATCTGCTGCAGCTTCATTTGACGGTGTGTTACTGAGAAGAAAGAGTCTATCTGAACAAGTCATTAATTTGCTGATTCAGGCGAAGAAAAAAAAACCCCAAAATATGTATCCTCTAATATTTATTATAGGATCTGGAAAAACTTTCATTTCTTGGTCCGATTCAATATTTGACCCACAGAAAGCAGAGACGTCTCAAGTTTTAAAATTTCAGTTTGATGGCTTTGAAAAGGGACTGGCAGTATCCACTATCAAGGTGCAGATAGTAGCTTTGAGTGTCCTGTTGGAGTGAAGATTGTCTGATGAAGACCTGGTGAAGAAGTTCTGTCAGGCAATTAAAAAGGATAAGACCTCAAGTTAGGTCAGTTCTCGCTCCGTGGGAATTGAATTTAGTTTTGAATTCTTTGATGTTGTATCCATTTGAACAGTTACAAGATATTTTGGTGAAATTATTAACTTGGAAAGTAGTGTTTTTAATAGCAATCACCTAAGCCAGAAGAGTTGGTGAATTACAGGCTCTGTGGTCGGAGGAGCCTTATCTTAATTTCTTTCCGGATAGAGTGGTTCTGCGAACCAATCCAGATTTTCTTCCTAAAGTGGTGTCAGAGTTTCAATTGAATCAAGACGTGTTACCTTCTTTCTATCCACAGAATGAGGAGGAGAAGGAAAGGATGCATAATCTAATAAGAGCAATCTCAATCTACTTTGAAAGCGTTAAAGAGTTTCGGAAGACAAAGCATCTTTTTTGTGTTACATTCAGGAGCGAAGAAGGGTGAGAAACCTACAAAAACATTTCCAGATGAATTAGGGAACTCTTAACGTTTCTTTACGAAGAAAGTGGTCGTAGAGTTCCAGAAGAACTAAAGGCACACTCTACCAGGGCTGTGGCAGCTTCTTGGGCTGAGAAGGCTCGAGTGTCTGCGAAAGACATATGTGCAGCAGCTACATGGTCATCCATCCATACTTTCTCTAGTCATTATGCAGTGGATGGTGTAGACGCCCACTTTGGGAAGCATGTCCTTGATGTGGCATTAGCATAAATAATTATTACTAATCAGTATTGAAACATTGGGGCAGATGTATCAACCTGTAGACGGCATAAGGAAGTGATAAACCAGTGATATGTTCAAGGTGATAAAGGCACCAGCCAATCAGATCCTTACTGTTAATTTACATATTGGAGCTGATTGGCTGTTGTGTTTGTCACCTTGCACATATCACTGGTTTATCACTTCCTTATGCCTTCTCCAGGTTAACACATCTGCCCCAAGGTCTCTTGTGCGTTTATATTGCCCTCCCTATATTGAGCGTTGGTATATCCCAGAAGTAATGGCTGCCATGAAGTAGCGTAGGAGAAAAGAAAAAAAAGCAAATTATACTTACTGATAATTTTGTTTCTTCAAGTTACTTCATGGCAGCCTACAATATACCCTCCCTTAGTAAGTTTTTTCATAGGGACCGGTCGTAGGAGACACTCCAATGACTAATAGAGGGTGGGGGTGAAGGGGAGGAGCGGTGCTATATACCCAGAGTTGGCGGTCCCTATTCATTGAAAAAAAAAACTCCCCATCTAAATTTAGGAATGGGATAGAATCCCAGAAGTAATGGCTGCCATGAAGTACCTTGAAGAAACAAAAATTGTCGGGAAGCAGAATTTGCTTTTTTTGTGGCTATTAAAGCCCATTTTTAAATAGGAAGAGCAAAAATAAATAAGTTTATTATTTAAAGTGATAATAGATAATTGTTTGATCTAGAACAGTGACTATTGGGAAGCGGTTCTGGTTTTACTGTTTGTTCCCGTTTAAGTATAATTGCACTAATTATTGTAGAATTGCTGATAAAAAGGACTTCGTGTCACGAAGGCCAGCCCTCTAACAAAATGTTAGGTCACAATGCTCTGCCCTAACTATTCCCTAGTGTCTCCTGCACTACATCGTGGCTGGCGTGATCCGACCACACTGCAGCTTCTGATAGCAGCTAGTGGCGGGTGTGTTACTATTCTGATAAAGCCATGTGGCACTCAGCCCACACTTACAGATATAGGGTAACAGTTTCTCTACAGACCATTTTTAGTATGAGTTGTAGGTTATGCACTATGTTGTGCCCCCTTGTTATTAATTATATACACACATACACACACACACACACACACACACACACACACACACACACACACAAACACACAAATATGGTTTTAAGCAACCACTAGGTCATGCAGTATGGTTGTAACTGAGATTGAGGACCTTTATGACCCGCTCTGATGACTCTGTGACCATAAGGAGCTGTGTCCATGAAGTCTTTCTCCTACTCCGCAGTGAAAGAGCTCTGTCAGTCACTCAGTACAGTTCTGCGTGTGGTATTAGGCAACATAGTGCAAGGAGGATTATCCCAAGGAGTACTTCGTTCTTACTAGTTATTTTATACATACCATATATTGGTTTCTTTTTTAGCACAGACTAATGAACACACCTATACAATTTGAATCCACTTGTAAAATTTATTCAGAAATAATCCCACATTATGTCCAAAAGTTTCAAAAATTAAAGGTTCATGGAACAAAGCAAAAATAGTAAAGGATGTTTGAGTATCAATGCATTGATTTTTTTCAGAAAGGCAGTATTGCTACTGTATATTATGGCTACCAGTATCCAGACATCAGGTAATCTTCCAGTCCCAATGCCAGCACAATAACTCAAGATAAACTACAGATCTGATGAGAGAGTTAAAGTCATATTTAAAGCATCAGTAAGGAAGTTAGCTGTAATCTTGAGAAGACCAAAGGTTTCAAGGATCCACTGTTCATATTACATTCTTCTACTTACTCAGTAACAGAACTAGATATGTGACTAATCAGATTTAGCATGCAAAAACCAGGTACTGTAGGATCATTTCTTCCTCGCCATCAAGCAGAAAGAGCTCTGATGTAGCATTATTTTGGCTGTGCGGTATATCGCAGGTATTTTTTACCAGAAGGCAGCTCTATGGTGAAGACGCCGGAAGGAAACATTTTGCTAGCCTCTGCCTCAGGAACAGTCGGTGGGACCATAACTCTGTCACCAAGCTAGATAAAATAAATAAATATAGGAGTATTCAGTACACAGCGGATTACCTTGCAAAATATTGAAGCTGTAAACAAGGGAACCCTGTGCAATGGTAATGCTTTCAACAAGTCTAGTGAATACTTTGGTACACCAGACCAGTTTAAAATGATGTATATCCAAGTGTCTTCCTCACCTCAAACACACATAGGACTTTATAGATGTAACCAGCAAGTCTATAGATTGGATTCAAACTCCAATAGTGTACACCTGTAATTTCTTGCGGTGAACGTTCCGTAAAACAGCACACGGCACTTTGTTCCCTTACAGCCTCCCCTCCTCCTCCCAAGTACTTCGCTCAGGAAGCAGAGTTTCGCAGAATGACGCAGTTGTGTTATGAGTTCTGCAAAACTCTGCCACCCGAACGGAGTACTTGGGAACTGAGTAATTACTCCCAACCAGTAATGCCCTCTTCAGTTTAGCCATAATCCCTGGCATCTCACCTTCCAGTCCACAGGAGTTGCAACATTGTGGTTTGAGGTTAATTGAAGCGAGTCCACTACTCTCAAGATCTCATCAAAATTTCTACCAGTGGTTGCTGGATACAGTATTGACAGCTTCATTTTCTTATCTGGGCCAATAATGAACACCTGAGACAATACAGAAGAGAAATCTGTTGGTCATTTAATTCCTTACATTTTTTTTTTTTATTAAATCAGCTCCTTTAAAATACTCATCTGAGATACCCACACATCGTGCAGTCACTGGCATCCCTTCATTGTCCTTCTCATCAGGATCCAGCATACCTAGTAGCACAGCAAGATCCCGTTTGGGATCTGCAATAATTGGAAAGGGTAGAGTCTCTGTGGGCTCATCGGAGTTGTATGCATTTATGTCCTGCAGGAGAGAAAGCATAAACTTATCTTTAATGGATTACCCCAAATAATACATGCTCTACACCAGTGTTTCCCAACCTCGGTCCTCAAGGCACACTAACAGTCCTGCTTTTAGTGATATCCAGGCTTGAACACAGGTGACTTAATTAGTACCTCAGTTATTTTGATTTAACCATTTGTGCTGAAGCCTGGATATCACTAAAACCTGTACTGTTGGTGTGCCTTGTGGACCGCGGTTGGGAATGCCTGCTCTACACCATGAATGGGTGGAAGAAGAGTCATAGAATGTTCCTATACCCAGCACTTACATCATTAATGAAGTCTGCTAATGTCTGGCATTGGAATCATAGGGGGATACTTAGCAAAGTGTATAGCTATGATAAGTTTTATGTAATAACATGCCCTATGAAGTCCAATTTAATAGGATATAGTCAATATCCACAGGGTCATAAGGTTGATAGTCAAAATTTCAACATGAACAAAATAAAATCCAGCCACTGCTGCTAAGAGCAGGCGGCATTTTGAACCTGTTGACATTTTGTGTTGACCTTAGTTTGTTTATAAAGGTTGATATGACAGTCATAAGTGGGTACTCCATTACAGGTGCTACTATTCTGGACAAGAACTAAAAATACCCAACCAAAAAATGGGCTATTATCACAATTTTAACCTGATAGTCATTATCGAGATATGCAATTACAGCCTGTTTATCGGCCAAAAAATTACCAGTTTTTGGGCAGTTACACATGGGATCCTGGACCCATGTGTTATCATGGTTCTGAGGGCTAGTTATTGTGGATTATGCATAATCCCCTATAAATGTCAGGTATCTGGGTTGATTGTATAGTCCCCAGCTAATCCACTAGCTGTGGTAAAATTACCAAAGCTAATTGGATACTGCCTGAGGCCTGGCTTTCCACTGGCAAAATGTGATGCAAGTGATGCAAGTGAAATCACCCTTAAAATAAACAGGTCTACTGTCTCAAGAAGTAGAGGACAGATAGAACACTTGACAGAATTAAAGATAAACATAACATATATAATATACGTCTCTATTATACAAATCCCAGTATAACAATAATTTTTGCTGGTGTAAGTATGTTATTTGTTTCTTGTATGAATAAAAAAAAAAATTCTGTACTGTTAATACAGCCAAGTTAAAGGTAACAAAACGCAGAGGTTATTAATGTGTGTGTGATGGACTATTTTAGCTACAATTAAGGCCAGACAATATGAGTGAGTGAGTGAGTGCAGCAGTTTTCCAACCAGAAAAGCACTACATCCTGTGACTTAACGATTACGTCACCAAGGCTTAATCATCTTCCTCCATTCGTTACTATGTTGTGCCGTCTGACAGACACTGTTTTTGTGCTGATGAAACTGGAACATTCTAAAATACCCATGTGTCTAAAATAATTACTCCTGAACATTTAAAAATACAGAACCCACAATCAGCATTATTTTGGAATCCTAAAGGGCCCTACACACTGGCCGATCCGCCTCCGAGCTGCCCGATGGCGGATTCGGCCGAGGAGCGACTTGGCGGCGGGGGGGCAGTGATGGGGGGAGTGAAGTTTCTTCACTCCCCCCCCCCCCCCCCCGTCACGCGGCTCCATTGAAGTGCAGGCAAATATGGACGATCTCGTCTATATTGGCCTGCATGCACAGCCGATGGGGGACCAGCGATGAACGAGCGCGGGGCCGTGCATCGTTCATCGCTGGAGCTTCCACACTGAAAGATATGAACGAGTTCTCTTCATTTATAAACGAGATCGTTCATATCTTTCAAACAAATCGGCCAGTGTGTAGGGCCTTGTCAAAGTCGAAAAATATCATGATTCACTATTGCCTTGTACTAACCCCAATGCACGTGCCCGCTGCTCGTGCACCGACTCCCCCGTGCGTACGCATCCCCCCAGGTTGCGTAAGGGACGCTCCGACGTCGCCTGTGCACGGAGATGTGTATTTACTAGAGATGAGCGCCGGAAATTTTTCGGGTTTTGTGTTTTGGTTTTGGGTTCGGTTCCGCGGCCGTGTTTTGGGTTCGACCGCGTTTTGGCAAAACCTCACCGAATTTTTTTTGTCGGATTCGGGTGTGTTTTGGATTCGGGTGTTTTTTTAAAAAAACCCTAAAAAACAGCTTAAATCATAGAATTTGGGGGTAATTTTGATCCCAAAGTATTATTAACCTCAAAAAACATAATTTACACTCATTTTCAGCCTATTCTGAACACATCACACCTCACAATATTATTTTTAGTCCTAAAATTTGCACCGAGGTCGCTGTGTGAGTAAGATAAGCGACCCTAGTGGCCGACACAAACACCGGGCCCATCTAGGAGTGGCACTGCAGTGTCACGCAGGATGGCCCTTCCAAAAAACCCTCCCCAAACAGCACATGACGCAAAGAAAAAAAGAGGCGCAATGAGGTAGCTGACTGTGTGAGTAAGATTAGCGACCCTAGTGGCCGACACAAACACCGGGCACATCTAGGAGTGGCACTGCAGTGTCACGCAGGATGTCCCTTCCAAAAAACCCTCCCCAAACAGCACATGACGCAAAGAAAAAAAGAGGCGCAATGAGGTAGCTGTGTGAGTAAGATTAGCGACCCTAGTGGCCGACACAAACACCGGGCCCATCTAGGAGTGGCACTGCAGTGTCACGCAGGATGTCCCTTCCAAAAAACCCTCCCCAATCAGCACATGATGCAAAGAAAAAGAAAAGAAAAAAGAGGTGCAAGATGGAATTATCCTTGGGCCCTCCCACCCACCCTTATGTTGTATAAACAAAACAGGACATGCACACTTTAACCAACCCATCATTTCAGTGACAGGGTCTGCCACACGACTGTGACTGATATGACGGGTTGGTTTGGACCCCCCCCAAAAAAGAAGCAATTAATCTCTCCTTGCACAAACTGGCTCTACAGAGGCAAGATGTCCACCTCATCTTCACCCTCCGATATATCACCGTGTACATCCCCCTCCTCACAGATTATCAATTCGTCCCCACTGGAATCCACCATCTCAGCTCCCTGTGTACTTTGTGGAGGCAATTGCTGCTGGTCAATGTCTCCGCGGAGGAATTGATTATAATTCATTTTAATGAACATCATCTTCTCCACATTTTCTGGATGTAACCTCGTACGCCGATTGCTGACAAGGTGAGCGGCGGCACTAAACACTCTTTCGGAGTACACACTTGTGGGAGGGCAACTTAGGTAGAATAAAGCCAGTTTGTGCAAGGGCCTCCAAATTGCCTCTTTTTCCTGCCAGTATAAGTACGGACTGTGTGACGTGCCTACTTGGATGCGGTCACTCATATAATCCTCCACCATTCTATCAATGTTGAGAGAATCATATGCAGTGACAGTAGACGACATGTCCGTAATCGTTGTCAGGTCCTTCAGTCCGGACCAGATGTCAGCATCAGCAGTCGCTCCAGACTGCCCTGCATCACCGCCAGCGGGTGGGCTCGGAATTCTGAGCCTTTTCCTCGCACCCCCAGTTGCGGGAGAATGTGAAGGAGGAGATGTTGACAGGTCGCGTTCCGCTTGACTTGACAATTTTGTCACCAGCAGGTCTTTCAACCCCAGCAGACCTGTGTCTGCCGGAAAGAGAGATCCAAGGTAGGCTTTAAATCTAGGATCGAGCACGGTGGCCAAAATGTAGTGCTCTGATTTCAACAGATTGACCACCCGTGAATCCTTGTTAAGCGAATTAAGGGCTGCATCCACAAGTCCCACATGCCTAGCGGAATCGCTCCGTGTTAGCTCCTTCTTCAATGCCTCCAGCTTCTTCTGCAAAAGCCTGATGAGGGGAATGACCTGACTCAGGCTGGCAGTGTCTGAACTGACTTCACGTGTGGCAAGTTCAAAGGGCATCAGAACCTTGCACAACGTTGAAATCATTCTCCACTGCACTTGAGACAGGTGCATTCCACCTACTATATCGTGCTCAATTGTATAGGCTTGAATGGCCTTTTGCTGCTCCTCCAACCTCTGAAGCATATAGAGGGTTGAATTCCACCTCGTTACCACTTCTTGCTTCAGATGATGGCAGGGCAGGTTCAGTAGTTTTTGGTGGTGCTCCAGTTTTCTGTACGTGGTGCCTGTACGCCGAAAGTGTCCCGCAATTCTTCTGGCCACCGACAGCATCTCTTGCACGCCCCTGTCGTTTTTTAAAAAATTCTGCACCACCAAATTCAAGGTATGTGCAAAACATGGGACGTGCTGGAATTGGCCCAGATTTAATGCACACACAATATTGCTGGCGTTGTCCGATGCCACAAATCCACAGGAGAGTCCAATTGGGGTAAGCCATTCCGCGATGATCTTCCTCAGTTGCCGTAAGAGGTTTTCAGCTGTGTGCGTATTCTGGAAAGCGGTGATACAAAGCGTAGCCTGCCTAGGAAAGAGTTGGCGTTTGCGAGATGCTGCTACTGGTGCCGCCGCTGCTGTTCTTGCGGCGGGAGTCCATACATCTACCCAGTGGGCTGTCACAGTCATATAGTCCTGACCCTGCCCTGCTCCACTTGTCCACATGTCCGTGGTTAAGTGGACATTGGGTACAGCTGCATTTTTTAGGACACTGGTGACTCTTTTTCTGAGGTCTGTGTACATTTTCGGTATCGCCTGCCTAGAGAAATGGAACCTAGATGGTATTTGGTACCGGGGACACAGTACCTCCAACAAGTCTCTAGTTGGCTCTGCAGTAATGATGGATACCGGAACCACGTTTCTCACCACCCAGGATGCCAAGGCCTCAGTTATCCGCTTTGCAGTAGGATGACTGCTGTGATATTTCATCTTCCTCGCAAAGGACTGTTGAACAGTCAATTGCTTACTGGAAGTAGTACAAGTGGGCTTACGACTTCCCCTCTGGGATGACCATCGACTCCCAGCGGCAACAACAGCAGCGCCAGCAGCAGTAGGCGTTACACGCAAGGATGCATCGGAGGAATCCCAGGCAGGAGAGGACTCGTCAGACTTGCCAGTGACATGGCCTGCAGGACTATTGGCATTCCTGGGGAAGGAGGAAATTGACACTGAGGGAGTTGGTGGGGTGGTTTGCGTGAGCTTGGTTACAAGAGGAAGGGATTTACTGGTCAGTGGACTGCTTCCGCTGTCACCCAAAGTTTTTGAACTTGTCACTGACTTATTATGAATGCGCTGCAGGTGACGTATAAGGGAGGATGTTCCGAGGTGGTTAACGTCCTTACCCCTACTTATTACAGCTTGACAAAGGGAACACACGGCTTGACACCTGTTGTCCGCATTTCTGGTGAAATACCTCCACACCGAAGAGCTGATTTTTTTGGTATTTTCACCTGGCATGTCAACGGCCATATTCCTCCCACGGACAACAGGTGTCTCCCCGGGTGCCTGACTTAAACAAACCACCTCACCATCAGAATCCTCCTGGTCAATTTCCTCCCCAGCGCCAGCAACACC
Source organism: Pseudophryne corroboree (assembly GCF_028390025.1). Taxonomy (NCBI): domain Eukaryota; kingdom Metazoa; phylum Chordata; class Amphibia; order Anura; family Myobatrachidae; genus Pseudophryne; species Pseudophryne corroboree. The sequence goes on from NC_086452.1 coordinate 178,592,016, forward strand.
CATATCCTCCTCATCCTGGTGTACTTCAACACTGACATCTTCAATCTGACTATCAGGAACTGGACTGCGGGTGCTCCTTCCAGCACTTGCAGGGGGCATGCAAATAGTGGAAGGCGCATGCTCTTCACGTCCAGTGTTGGGAAGGTCAGGCATCGCAAACGACACAATTGGACTCTCCTTGTGGATTTGGGATTTCAAAGAACGCACAGTTCTTTGCGGTGCTTTTGCCAGCTTGAGTCTTTTCAGTTTTCTAGCGAGAGGCTGAGTGCTTCCATCCTCATGTGAAGCTGAACCACTAGCCATGAACATAGGCCAGGGCCTCAGCCGTTCCTTGCCACTCCGTGTGGTAAATGGCATATTGGCAAGTTTACGCTTCTCCTCCGACAATTTTATTTTAGGTTTTGGAGTCCTTTTTTTTCTGATATTTGGTGTTTTGGATTTGACATGCTCTGTACTATGACATTGGGCATCGGCCTTGGCAGACGACGTTGCTGGCATTTCATCGTCTCGGCCATGACTAGTGGCAGCAGCTTCAGCACGAGGTGGAAGTGGATCTTGATCTTTCCCTAATTTTGGAACCTCAACTTTTTTGTTCTCCATATTTTATAGGCAGAACTAAAAGGCACCTCAGGTAAACAATGGAGATGGATGGATTGGATACTAGTATACAATTATGGACGGACTGCCACGGTTAGGTGGTATAAAAAAACCACGGTTAGGTGGTATATATTATAATAATAATACAATTATGGATGGACGGACTGCCTGCCGACTGCCGACACAGAGGTAGCCACAGCCGTGAACTACCGCACTGTACACTGGTTGATAAAGAGATAGTAGTATACTCGTAACAACTAGTATGACACTATGACGACGGTATAAAGAATGAAAAAAAAACCACGGTTAGGTGGTATATATTATAATAATAATACAATTATGGATGGACGGACTGCCTGCCGACTGCCGACACAGAGGTAGCCACAGCCGTGAACTACCGCACTGTACACTGGTTGATAAAGAGATAGTAGTATACTCGTAACAACTAGTATGACACTATGACGACGGTATAAAGAATGAAAAAAAAACCACGGTTAGGTGGTATATATTATAATAATAATACAATTATGGATGGACGGACTGCCTGCCGACTGCCGACACAGAGGTAGCCACAGCCGTGAACTACCGCACTGTACACTGGTTGATAAAGAGATAGTAGTATACTCGTAACAACTAGTATGACACTATGACGACGGTATAAAGAATGAAAAAAAAACCACGGTTAGGTGGTATATATTATAATAATAATACAATTATGGATGGACGGACTGCCTGCCGACTGCCGACACAGAGGTAGCCACAGCCGTGAACTACCGCACTGTACACTGGTTGATAAAGAGATAGTAGTATACTCGTAACAACTGGTATGACACTATGACGACGGTATAAAGAATGAAAAAAAAACCACGGTTAGGTGGTATATATTATAATAATAATACAATTATGGATGGACGGACTGCCTGCCGACTGCCGACACAGAGGTAGCCACAGCCGTGAACTACCGCACTGTACACTGGTTGATAAAGAGATAGTAGTATACTCGTAACAACTAGTATGACACTATGACGACGGTATAAAGAATGAAAAAAAAACCACGGTTAGGTGGTATATATTATAATAATAATACAATTATGGATGGACGGACTGCCTGCCGACTGCCGACACAGAGGTAGCCACAGCCGTGAACTACCGCACTGTACACTGGTTGATAAAGAGATAGTAGTATACTCGTAACAACTAGTATGACACTATGACGACGGTATAAAGAATGAAAAAAAAACCACGGTTAGGTGGTATATATTATAATAATAATACAATTATGGATGGACGGACTGCCTGCCGACTGCCGACACAGAGGTAGCCACAGCCGTGAACTACCGCACTGTACACTGGTTGATAAAGAGATAGTAGTATACTCGTAACAACTAGTATGACACTATGACGACGGTATAAAGAATGAAAAAAAAACCACGGTTAGGTGGTATATATTATAATAATAATACAATTATGGATGGACGGACTGCCTGCCGACTGCCGACACAGAGGTAGCCACAGCCGTGAACTACCGCACTGTACACTGGTTGATAAAGAGATAGTAGTATACTCGTAACAACTAGTATGACACTATGACGGTATAAAGAATGAAAAAAAAACCACGGTTAGGTGGTATATATTATAATAATAATACAATTATGGATGGACGGACTGCCTGCCGACTGCCGACACAGAGGTAGCCACAGCCGTGAACTACCGCACTGTACACTGGTTGATAAAGAGATAGTAGTATACTCGTAACAATTAGGATGACACTATGACGGTATAAAGAATGAAAAAAAAACCACGGTTAGGTGGTAGGTATATAATAATAAATAATACAATTCTGGTCGGACGGACTGCCTGCCGTGTGCCGACACAGAGGTAGCCACAGCCGTGAACTACCGCACTGTACACTGGTTGATAAAGAGATAGTAGTATACTCGTAACAATTAGGATGACACTATGACGGTATAAAGAATGAAAAAAAAACCACGGTTAGGTGGTAGGTATATAATAATAAATAATACAATTCTGGTCGGACGGACTGCCTGCCGTGTGCCGACACAGAGGTAGCCACAGCCGTGAACTACCGCACTGTACACTGGTTGATAAAGAGATAGTAGTATACTCGTAACAATTAGGATGACACTATGACGGTATAAAGAATGAAAAAAAAACCACGGTTAGGTGGTAGGTATATAATAATAAATAATACAATTCTGGTCGGACGGACTGCCTGCCGTGTGCCGACACAGAGGTAGCCACAGCCGTGAACTACCGCACTGTACACTGGTTGATAAAGAGATAGTAGTATACTCGTAACAATTAGGATGACACTATGACGGTATAAAGAATGAAAAAAAAACCACGGTTAGGTGGTAGGTATATAATAATAAATAATACAATTCTGGTCGGACGGACTGCCTGCCGTGTGCCGACACAGAGGTAGCCACAGCCGTGAACTACCGCACTGTACACTGGTTGATAAAGAGATAGTAGTATACTCGTAACAATTAGGATGACACTATGACGGTATAAAGAATGAAAAAAAAACCACGGTTAGGTGGTAGGTATATAATAATAAATAATACAATTCTGGTCGGACGGACTGCCTGCCGTGTGCCGACACAGAGGTAGCCACAGCCGTGAACTACCGCACTGTACACTGGTTGATAAAGAGATAGTAGTATACTCGTAACAATTAGGATGACACTATGACGGTATAAAGAATGAAAAAAAAACCACGGTTAGGTGGTAGGTATATAATAATAAATAATACAATTCTGGTCGGACGGACTGCCTGCCGTGTGCCGACACAGAGGTAGCCACAGCCGTGAACTACCGCACTGTACACTGGTTGATAAAGAGATAGTAGTATACTCGTAACAATTAGGATGACACTATGACGGTATAAAGAATGAAAAAAAAACCACGGTTAGGTGGTAGGTATATAATAATAAATAATACAATTCTGGTCGGACGGACTGCCTGCCGTGTGCCGACACAGAGGTAGCCACAGCCGTGAACTACCGCACTGTACTGTGTCTGCTGCTAATATAGACTGGTTGATATTTAAAGAGATATTAGTAGTATACAACAATACTATACTGGTGGTCAGGCACTGGTCACCACTCCTGCAGCAAAAGTGTGCACTGTTAATTAATATAATTGTACTCCTGGCTCCTGCTAACAACCTGCAGTGCTCCCCAGTCTCCCCCACAATTAATTATAAGCTTTTAATTTATACATTGATGACTGTGCAGCACACTGGGCTGAGCTGAGTGCACACAGACTGAGTCACACTGTGTGACTGACTGTGCTGTGTATCGTTTTTTTTTTCAGGCAGAGAACGGATATAGCAGAGAGAAGTGAACGGATATATTATATTAAATAAAAGTTAACTAGCTGCTGCACTGGTCACTGACTGTGGTAAACTAACTCTGTCTGCGACTCTGCACAATCTCTCTCTATCTAATCTATCTATCTCTATTCTAATGGAGAGGACGCCAGACACGTCCTCTCCCTATCAATCTCAATGCACGAGTGAAAATGGCGGCGACGCGCGGCTCCTTATATAGAATCCGAGTCTCGCGATAGAATCCGAGCCTCGCGAGAATCCGACAGCGTCATGATGACGTTCGGGCGCGCTCGGGTTAACCGAGCAAGGCGGGAAGATCCGAGTCGCTCGGACCCGTGGAAAAAAAAGTGAAGTTCGTGCGGGTTCGGATTCAAAGAAACCGAACCCGCTCATCTCTAGTATTTATTAGAGATGAGCGGTTTCAGTTCCTCTGAATCCGAACCCGCCCGAACTTCAGCTTTTTTTCCACGGGTCCGAGCAGGCTCGGATCCTCCCGCCTTGCTCGGTTAACCCGAGCGCGCCCGAACGTCATCATCCCGCTGTCGGATTCTCGCGAGACTCGGATTCTATATAAGGAGCCGCGCGTCGCCGCCATTTCCACACGTGCATTGAGATTGATAGGGAGAGGACGTGGCTGGCGTCCTCTCCGTTTAGATTAGAGACACTTGAGTTGATTGATTTACTAATTTTGGGGAGCATTAGGAGGAGTACTCAGTACAGTGCAGCAGAGTTTTGCTGATAGTGTGACCACCAGTTTAATTTTAATCCGTTCTCTGCCTGAAAATAAACGATACACAGTCACATACCATATCTGTGCTCAGCCTCAGTGTGCTGCATGATAATATGATATATCATCTATGTATGTATATCTGACTGTGCTGAGTGCTCACTGCCAGTGCTCACACAGCTTAATTGTGGGGGAGACTGGGGAGCAGTTATAGCAGGAGTACAGTGCACACTTTTGCTGCCAATGTGACCACTGACCACCAGTATATTGTCTGCCTGAAAAAGTTAAACAAACACTCCTGTGGTGTTTTTTTTTTATTCTATAAACGCATTCTGCTGACAGTGTCCAGCAGGTCCGTCATTCATTATATTATATAAATATTTACCTGCAGTAGTGTTATATTTTTTTTGTTCATCTCTATCATCTTTATGATCTCTATATTAGCAGACGCAGTACGGTAGTCCACAGCTGTGGCTATCTCTGTGTCGTCAGTGCTCGTCCATAATTGTATACCTACCTGTGGTGGGTTTTTTTTTTCTATCTTCTTCATACTAGTAGTTTAGGAGTTTGCTGACAGTGTCCAGCAGGTCCGTCATTATATTATATATACCTGCAGTAGTGATATATATATATTTTTTATATCATTATCATCTCTATACTAGCAGACACAGTACGGTAGTCCACGGCTGTAGCTACCTCTGTGTCGTCAGTGCTCGTCCATAATTGTATACCTACCTGTGGTGGGTTTTTTTTTTTCAATCTTCTTCATAATAGTAGTTCAGCAGTCTGCTGACAGTGTCCAGCAGGTCCGTCATTATATTATATATACCTGCAGTAGTGATATATATATATTTTTTATATCATTATCATCTCTATACTAGCAGACACAGTACGGTAGTCCACGGCTGTAGCTACCTCTGTGTCGTCAGTGCTCGTCCATAATTGTATACCTACCTGTGGTGGGGTTTTTTTTTCTATCTTCTTCATAATAGTAGTTCAGCAGTCTGCTGACAGTGTCCAGCAGGTCCGTCATTATATTATATATACCTGCAGTAGTGATATATATATTTTTTATATCATTATCATATCTATACTAGCAGACACAGTACGGTAGTCCACGGCTGTAGCTACCTCTGTGTCGTCAGTGCTCGTCCATAATTGTATACCTACCTGTGGTGGGTTTTTTTTTCTATCTTCTTCATACTAGTAGTTTAGGAGTCTGCTGACAGTGTCCAGCAGGTCCGTCATTATATTATATATACCTGCAGTAGTGATATATATATATATTTTATATCATTATCATCTCTATATTAGCAGACACAGTACGGTAGTCCATGGCTGTAGCTACCTCTGTGTCGTCAGTGCTCGTCCATAATTGTATACCTACCTGTGGTGGGTTTTTTTTTTCAATCTTCTTCATAATAGTAGTTCAGCAGTCTGCTGACAGTGTCCAGCAGGTCCGTCATTATATTATATATACCTGCAGTAGTGATATATATATATTTTTTTATATCATTATCATCTCAATACTAGCAGACACAGTACGGTAGTCCACGGCTGTAGCTACCTCTGTGTCGTCAGTGCTCGTCCATAATTGTATACCTACCTGTGGTGGGGGTTTTTTTTCTATCTTCTTCATACTAGTAGTTTAGGAGTCTGCTGACAGTGTCCAGCAGGTCCGTCATTATATTATATATACCTGCAGTAGTGATATATATATATATTTTTTATATCATCATCATCATCTCTATACTAGCAGACACAGTACGGTAGTCCACGGCTGTAGCTACCTCTGTGTCGTCAGTGCTCGTCCATAATTGTATACCTACCTGTGGTGGGTTTTTTTTTTCTATCTTCTTCATACTAGTAGTTCAGCTATTGTGCGTGCATTATATCTGGGCAAATTCCAGCACGTCCCATGTTTTGCACATACCTTGAATTTGGTGGTGCAGAATTATTTAAACAACGACAGGGGCGTGCAAGAGATAACAGACAAAAGACACAATAAAGTGGCCCCTTAGCGCTAGTTGACAATTAATAATTAATACGTATGTTTATGCTATACCGTTTCCAAAGGATCAATCAAACGAGTAATCAAAGAAATCTGCAAGCAGCTCACTGTAGATAGGGGGACTTCTCTACCCCCTCAGTGCAATATGCTCAAAAAAAAAAAGAAAAAACAGACAGCGCTAATAGATTTCTTTAATAAAATGTTTTTATTCATTAATTTTATCTAGATTTTTCTTTAGCTAAAATAGCCCTTTTCACCTACCTATAAATCTGATTCCACATATCACTTGTATATATTAAAATTCAAGCCAATAAAACAATAATACATCAATAATATATAATATAATACAATAGCTCTGCTCTGTATACTTGATTTTTCAATCCACCACTGAGACAATTGGATACAAATGCAACAAAATGTTTCCTTCCAATGCTGTAGAGGTCTCCAGCCTCTAAGTTGATATTAGATTGCTCATTCAGCTTAGGATGGAAGCTTTTTTTTTCGGATTGTTGCTATATTAAATAACAGCTGTTACAATTCCTTATTTATTGGTCAGGATGTATAATTAAGTTCCCAGATCCACACTCTACTGACCACAACACTTAGAACTTCCAGATGAATTAGTATATGATTTTGATAGCTGCTCCTTTTTATTTTGAAAGTGCCGCTGATTTAATGCACATCAGTAGTGGGTTAGTTGTTCATAAATTGATCTATATGGAAATAAACATGCTTTCCTCAAGACAATAAAAATTCATGCAGCTCAGCTGGTATTCAGAACTGGTTCAATATATGGCAGCAGCCAATTAATTGTTTATAGATTGACATGCAAAGATATATGCAATTGCTTTTGCTTATAGCAATAATAAAAGTTCAGCTGATATTTTAAAACATGGCCATGTTATATATTACCACTTTCCTCCTGGGTCAAAATTCTTTACTCACTCCCGGCTCTGGTGCTCGGATACCTTTTCATGAGCCTTATCCGGAGATCCTTTAGAATTCTTCCCAGCGTGTTGAGGTAGACTCGTGGTAAGCTGATCATAGGTGGGTAAAAACAATGAGACGCGTTTCTCCGCCTGTAAACGCTCGGCGGCTTCCTCAGTCCGACTGAGGAAGCCGCCGAGCGTTTACAGGCGGAGAAACGCGTCTCATTGTTTTTACCCACCTATGATCAGCATACCACGAGTCTACCTCAACACGCTGGGAAGAATTCTAAAGGATCTCCGGATAAGGCTCATGAAAAGGTATCCGAGCACCAGAGCCGGGAGTGAGTAAAGAATTTTGACCCAGGAGGAAAGTGGTAATATATAACATGGCCATGTTTTAAAATATCAGCTGAACTTTTATTATTGCTATAAGCAAAAGCAATTGCATATATCTTTGCATGTCAATCTATAAACAATTAATTGGCTGCTGCCATATATTGAACCAGTTCTGAATACCAGCTGAGCTGCATGAATTTTTATTGTCTTGAGGAAAGCATGTTTATTTCCATATAGATCAATTTATGAACAACCAACCCACTACTGATGTGCATTAAATCAGCGACACTTTCAAAATAAAAAGGAACAGCTATCAAAATCATATACTAATTCATCTGGAAGTTCTAAGTGTTGTGGTCAGTAGAGTGTGGATCTGGGAACTTAATTATACATCCTGACCAATAAATAAGGAATTGTAACAGCTGTTATTTAATATAGCAACAATCCGAAAAAAAAGCTTCCATCCTAAGCTGAATGAGCAATCTAATATCAACTTAGAGGCTGGAGACCTCTACAGCATTGGAAGGAAACATTTTGTTGCATTTGTATCCAATTGTCTCAGTGGTGGATTGAAAAATCAAGTATACAGAGCAGAGCTATTGTATTATATTATATATTATTGATGTATTATTGTTTTATTGGCTTGAATTTTAATATATACAAGTGATATGTGGAATCAGATTTATAGGTAGGTGAAAAGGGCTATTTTAGCTAAAGAAAAATCTAGATAAAATTAATGAATAAAAACATTTTATTAAAGAAATCTATTAGCGCTGTCTGTTTTTTCTTTTTTTTTTGAGCGTGCAAGAGATGCTGTCGGTGGCCAGAAGAATTGCGGGACACTTTCGGCGTACAGGCACCACGTACAGAAGACTGGAGCAACACCAAAAACGCCTGAACCTGCCCTGCCATCATCTGAAGCAAGAAGTGTTAACGAGGTGGAATTCAACCCTCTATATGCTTCAGAGGTTGGAGGAGCAGCAAAAGGCCATTCAAGCCTATACATCTGACCACGATATAGGAGGTGGAATGCACCTGTTTCAAGCGCAGTGGAGAATGATTTCAATGTTGTGCAAGGTTCTGCAACCTTTTGAACTTGCCACACGTGAAGTCAGTTCAGACACTGCCAGCCTGAGTCAGGTCATTCCCCTCATCAGGCTTTTGCAGAAGAAGCTGGAGACATTGAAGGAGGAGCTAAGACAGAGCGATTCCGCTAGGCATGTGGGACTTGTGGATGGAGCCCTTCATTCGCTTAACCAGGATTCACGGGTGGTCAATCTGTTGAAATCAGAGCACTACATTTTGGCCACCGTGCTCGATCCTAGATTTAAAACCTACGTTGTATCTCTCTTTCCGGCAGACACAAGTCTGCAGGGGTTGAAAGACCTGCTGGTGAGAAAATTATCAAGTCAAGTGGAACTTGATCGGTCAACAGCTCCTCCTTCACATTTTCCCGCAATTGGGGGTGCGAGGAAAAGGCTCAGAATTCCGAGCCCACCCGCTGGCGTTGATGCAGGGCAGTCTGGAGCGACTGCTGAAGCTGACATCTGGTCCGGACTGAAGGACCTGCCAACGATTACGGACATGTCGTCTACTGTCACTGCATATGATTCTCTCACCATTGAAAGAATGGTGGAGGATTATATGAGTGACCGCATCCAAGTAGGCACGTCAGACAGTCCGTACGTATACTGGCAGGAAAAAGAGGCAATTTGGAGGCCCTTGCACAAACTGGCTTTATTCTACCTAAGTTGCCCTCCCACAAGTGTGTACTCCGAAAGAGTGTTTAGTGCCGCCGCTCACCTTGTCAGCAATCGGTGTACGAGGTTACTTCCATAAAATGTGGAGAAGATGATGTTCATTAAAATGAATTATAATCAATTCCTCCGTGGAGACATTCACCAGCAGCAATTGCCTCCACAAAGTACACAGGGAGCTAAGATGGTGGATTCCAGTGTGGACGAATTGATAATCTGTGAGGAGGGGGATGTACACGGTGATGAATCGGAGGATGATGATGAGGTGGACATCTTGCCTCTGTAGAGCCAGTTTGTGCTTCTTTTTTGGTGGGGGTCCATACCAACCCGTCATTTCAGTCACAGTCGTGTGGCAGACCCTGTCACTGAAATGATGGGTTGGTTAAAGTGTGCATGTCCTGTTTATACAACATAAGGGTGGGTGGGAGGGCCCAAGGACAATTCCATCTTGCACCTCTTTTTTCTTTAATTTTTCTTTGCGTCATGTGCTGTTTGGGGAGTGTTTTTTGGAAGGGCCATCCTGCGTGACACTGCAGTGCCACTCCTAGATGGGCCAGGTGTTTGTGTCGGCCACTAGGGTCGCTTAGCTTACTCACACAGCTACCTCATTGCGCCTCTTTTTTTTCTTCTTTGCGTCATGTGCTGTTTGGGGAGTGTTTTTTGGAAGGGCCATCCTGCGTGACACTGCAGTGACACTCCTAGATGGGCCAGGTGTTTGTGTCGGCCACTAGGGTCGCTTAGCTTACTCACACAGCTACCTCATTGCGCCTCTTTTTTTCTTTGCGTCATGTGCTGTTTGGGGAGTAGTTTTTTGAAGGGCCAGCCTGCGTGACACTGCAGTGCCACTCCTAGATGGGCCAGGTGTTTGTGTCGGCCACTAGGGTCGCTTAGCTTACTCACACAGCTACCTCATTGCGCCTCTTTTTTTTCTTCTTTGCGCCATGTGCTGTTTGGGGAGTGTTTTTTGGAAGGGCCATCCTGCGTGACACTGCAGTGCCACTCCTAGATGGGCCAGGTGTTTGTGTCGGCCACTTGGGTCGCTTAGCTTAGCCATCCAGCGACCTCGGTGCAAATTTTAGGACTAAAAATAATATTGTGAGGTGTTCAGAATAGACTGAAAATGAGTGGAAATTATGGTTATTGAGGTTAATAATACTTTGGGATCAAAATGACCCCCAAATTCTATGATTGAAGCTGTTTTTTAGGGTTTTTTGAAAAAAACACCCGAATCCAAAACACACCAGAATCCGACAAAAAAAATTCGGTGAGGTTTTGGCAAAACGCGTTCGAACCCAAAACACGGCCGCGGAACCAAACCCAAACCCAAAACCCGAAAAATTTCCGGTGCACATCTCTAGTATTTACGGCAGTGTTTGTGTGCGACAAGCGAGCGACTCGATTGCTACATATTTAACCAATATAATGTGTTTTATAGGTAATAGTCCCCTTAATAATATCTGTAAGTATGTTTCGTGTAACTGGTTCGTGGACAAAGGAATTCCTCTTTGCATGATACGAAGGGTCAGACAAAGGTTGACCGATGATGTCTAGTATCCAACGGAAGAGTATTTTATTAGAAATATTCCGGTGTTGGTTAGAAAGAGATCGTTCGCTGCTGCGTATAGTTATGCACAAAAGTATATTTGGAACATTAAATGTATTTGCAGTTCATTATCCATGCGGCGGGATTCTTGTGGATACCTCCCACCTGAGCAGTTTGAAATAGTCACAGCCCACCTGTTCAAATCCACCTATGACCTTTTGTTATAATGCAAAGACAGGTTCCTGTGTCCAATGAACAATGAGATTGTAGGGACCATTGTATTGTTACTGTATGTTGTGTGTATATAAGGCAGCCAGCCTGGGCCAGCTCACTCACTTCTCTCTACAAGGTTTTCTCTGTGATGACTGAGAGCTGGTTTCCAGGACTGTGCTTGCGATCATTCCCACATGTGTAAGTTTCTCTGTGACCATTTTGTTCTCCTTCTGTATTAGCCATTTACTCTTTCTCTCTGTTATTATTTGCGATTGTGCCGCTATTGTATATTTATGTCTAGTTACTCTGTTTAGGTATTAATGTTAGTTTTGTAGTGTATAAGCTGTACTGTTTTCTTTTTGCATTGAACGTATCTCTCATAAAGGTGTTGGAACCTCACTAGGTATTGTGTGTTTACCATTATATTACAAAGGGTATTCTGAGCGTCTCAATCGCTCAAACAGCTTTTATATTATCAAGGTCTATAAGCATTATATCATTACAGTACTAAGGTTTACAGTTTAAGCGTATCCTTTCAGTGTGTTGCTAACAAGGTTTACTGTGTGTCATTCTGAGAGCGTCTGCGCCGCTCGTGTTCTTCTCGTGGGCACAGCGTCCGCTACGCTAACAGCGTAGCATTACGGTAGTCGGCCACCTATAGCGTGCTCGATACCAAGCGTAAACCCGCGAGCGTACGTGTCGCTTGTGCGTCGCGCTCACGGTCTAACGTCTGCTACGCTAAGAGCGTACCATTACAGCACTGCGTACGCCAATTGCGTACTGAGTCTCTTACAAATATATAGTGAATGTTTAAAGGTAAAGAATAGGCTTTATCAGGCTATAAGAAAACTCCTCATAACTGAAGCACCAGGACTACAATTAGCAGATTTTTGCATTCACTCAACAAGAGGCAAAGAATATGGAGGGTGCGAGAATCAGAAAGTGAGAACTTTTGTTAGAGCTCTGTGTTTTTTTTAGAGTGCAAATCATTTAAATGTTAAAATTAATCAGCTTATGCCATGTAAATAACTGCAAGGAAAAAAAAAAAAGAGATTTATTTTTAAAATTTATATTACACACACGTATACATACATACATATCCAACAGGAGCACTCTCACATTCTGATTCTCACATCCTATTAGATTCCCTTTGGGTATTTCACTTTTAAAGCTCACTGTGACCCAAGGAATGCTTCTTGCATATCCCCTACAATGTGAAGTTAAACAGTTTTTTTTTTTATCCCTATGGTCACTACAGGTGTAGATTTATGTTTTTGCTGGTGGGTGCAGGGTGCTCAAGCCTGTTGAATGCCCCACCCCCACGATAAGCATTCTGCAGTAGCTTTCATGACTTGCTGCTAAGTGTGGTTCCCGTCACCCCCATTCCATGGCCCTCACACTACCCTGCACTCCCCTCCTTCCCACATTGCTCCTTATCACCCCCTCCCCCAGCTGCCTTGTCACTACTCCTCCTGAGCCTTTGGCCTCGATCCAGGCAGGGCTGTCTCATAATCCCTGTCCTCACTGATGGGAAGACAGCCATCACATGCGCCGGAGACACTCCGCCTGCTCACCTGCCGGCCCCAGGACACTCACCATCCAGCAGGCTGTGTGTTCCGCTCTCCGCACCTGCCTCCTTGCTGCTGCCCAAGCGTCCTCGCACAGCCCATCCCCAGTTGTTGAGTAGATGTGACTGGCCTGGCCCCTCCCAGTCAGCTTGGGTTCTCCTGCACTGCATCCCTGCCACCCTACCAACAGTATAACTGCTCCTGTTATCTGTGCCGCGGGCGCAGAGAGGAGGCAGCACTACAGTCCACTGTGCTAGCTCTGACAGGCGCTGGCAGACCCTTGACACCTGGTGGACGCTAAGCAGCAGGCGTGGCATGTGTGAGAGGGTGCTGTGCTCACGCCTATGGGTGCTCAGGCCCAGGAGCACCCACGGAATCGGCATCTATGGATCACTTTATATTGCAAGCAGCAAGTTGTAGGCAAATTAGTCCAGAACACTGCTCCACTCTAGAATATTCAGATGTAAAGCCTATTGTCATACATCATGCCAACATTCTAGTGCAAAGACCAGTGAAACCGGTAAGATCTCATAATTCATTGCCTACCATTTTCTGCCAGCTCGTCTTTTCCAATAGCCAATGTAATATTTACCTTGCTCCAGGAAAGATGGTTAGGCACAGAGTCTATGGACAGAGCGATCATGCGAACGTTTCGTTTCTTAAATTCTGGTGCTAGTTTTACTGCCCGTCCCAGCTCTGTGGTGCACACTGGCGTATAATCCCTCGGGTGTGAGAAAAGGATACCCCATCTGAAACAAAAAGGATAAGCAACATGTTAGGGATAATCTGCATCCGAGACAGGTCCTACATGTCAACAAGTGATCAGTGTTTGGTCTTATGGGGAAGAGTGTTCACAATTGCAGGGTTTTTCCCTTCCTCACCAGGCCACAACTTATAAAATGCCGACATGCCCGAGCACTGCAGCTGCTATACACTGTAACCGAGCACTGCATTGAAAGCCAGGAATTTCTATGTTGAGAGTTCAAAGTGTGGCAATACTGAGTCCGCCCCGCATGTCAGGCCCTGTCCTGCTGCACAAGTACAAACGCATCACACAGCGGCGATGCTTTTGTACTGGTAGAGTAGCTTCCCACCAGCGCTGGCAGGGAGCTACTCGTCGCTGCTTGGCCTGCGTTGCACAGACGGTGCTCCATAACCGGCAGCCGGGGACAGGCGATCGCAGGGCTAAGACAGCCGACACATGCGCAGTTCAGATCTGATCGCTGCTGTGGGAACACACACAGCAGCGATCAGGTCTGAATTAGCCCCTATATTTACCCCCATTACAATTTATAGTGTGCACAGCTTGGCAAGGCATGCGTGTGCCATTCTGCAAGGGTCGCTTATTTTTGTACATTAGTTTTGTTGTTGAAAGTTCTCATATCTGCAGGGGCACAAGGTACACTTTTGTATGCAGTACCCACACAAATACAAATATTGGCCCTCATTCCGAGTCGTTCGCTCGGTAAATTTCTTCGCATCGCAGCGTTTTTCTGCTTAGTACGCATGCGCAATGTTCGCACTGCGACTGCGCCAAGTAATTTTGCTATGAAAAAAGTATTTTTACTCACGGCTTTTTCATCGCTCCGGCGATCGTAGTGTGATTGACAGGAAATGGGTGTTACTGGGCGGAAACACAGCGTTTTATGGGCGTGTGGTTAGAAACGCTACCGTTTCCGGAAAAAACGCAGGAGTGGCTGGAGAAACGGGGGAGTGTCTGGGCGAACGCTGGGTGTGTTTGTGACGTCAAACCTGGAACGACAAGCACTGAACTGATCGCAGATGCCGAGTAAGTGTGAAGCTACTCTGAAACTGCTAAGAAGTTTGTAATCGCAATATTGTGAATACATCGTTCGCAATTTTAAGATGCTAAGATACACTCCCAGTAGGCGTAGGCTTAGCGTGAGCAACTCTGCTAAAATCGCCTTGCGAGCGATCAACTCGGAATGAGGGCCATTGTTCTGGAAAAAAAAAAAAAAAAACTTTTTGGTTCTTGTTTTGCCAATAATCTTTCTTGTAATGCATGGTTATATTCCATCCGCTGGTATGTCACCAGGTGTCAGAATTCCGGAGCCTTTATCCTGACAGCCGGGATCATTACTGCATACCTTTAATCCCAATCAGTCAACATCAATGGGCTCCATAGACATCATAAATAAACATGATATTTGTGGCAAGGTGTTCGGAACAGGCGGCACCCAGATATCAATGAGAGGGAGAAGACCCATTTAGCAGATTCTAGGAATAATAAAATAAAGTCCCGCCTCTGCCTTTATGAGGGGGGGGGGGGGGGGGGGGTGTTGCTGAGAAAACACCAAATAGCACAAATGTGCCTCTTGAAAAAAGGAGATTTTTTTTTTTTATTGTTTTCTTTTATCAGACACTCAACCCTGGTGCAAGATGCCAGCTGACGGTGATGTCAGCAAGTGGCCATGTGTAATTTGCCTTCTGTCCCTGAAGCTGCGTACACACGGTGTGATATTTCTTTTGATTTTTACTATATAGTCAAAATCGTAAGGATAGTGCATATAGTCCTTGCAATACTAATGCGCAGTCCCGCAGGATCGTCATCGCAAGGAGAAAAAAATAATAATAGGATTTTAATTACCTACTGGTATATCTTTTTCTCATAGTCCGTAGAGGATGCTGGGGTCCACATTAGTAGTGTTCCCTCTAGGCAGGGGCAGGGCGCCAGAGTTTAGGGGCACACTGGCGTGCGCGGTGAAATGGGGGCATGGCCATGCCCCTGTCATTTTAGAAGTGGGCAGCTGTTTTACATTAGTACCATGGGGTATAAACGGGTCCACCAGAGCCATTGGCACTTTAAGAGTTGAGAGTGTGGGCTGGCTCCTCCCTTATGCTCCTCCTACCAAACTCAGTCTAGAAACTGTGCCCGAGGAGACTGACATCTTCGAGAGAAGGATTATACACAGATAGTGGCGCGATTAATACCAGCTCACACATCAAGCTAACAAGCTTGAAAAACTTCAGCAACAGCTGAAACATTACTTGCCTAGTAATAATGCATTACATAACAACAAAGTTGTAGTGAACCACATAACAACGGCAGGAAAACGAAGCGCTGGGCGGGCACCCAGCATCCTCTACGGACTACGAGAAAAGGATTTACTGGTAGGTAATTAAAATCCTATTTTCTCTTACGTCCTAGGAGGATGCTGGGGTCCACATTAGTACCATGGGGATGTACCAAAGCTCCCAGAATGGGAGGGAGAGCGCGGAGGCTCCTGTAAAACAGTTTGGCCTCTAATGATCTGAAGTTCAGTCAAAGTATCGAACTTGTAGAACTTTGGAAGATCAAGTAGGGGCTCTTACAAGACAAAGCCCCCAACTCTGACACACGTCTAGCAGAAGCTAAGGCCAACAAAGTGACAGCCTTCCACGTAAGACACTTGACCTCTACCTCTTGCAGAGGCTCAAACCAGTCAGACTGGAGAAACTTCAACACCACATTAAGATCCCATGGCGCCATGGGCGTACAAAGGGAGGCTGGATGTGCAGAACTCCCTTCAAAAAGGTCTGAACCTCAGGGAGGGCAGCAAATTGTTTCTGGAAGAAAATGGATAGGGCCGAAATCTGAACCTTCACAGATCTCAACCTCAGGCCCATATCCACTCCTGCCTGCAGGAAGAGGAGAAACCGTCCCAGTTGAAACTCCACCGTAGGAAACCTCTTGGACTCGCACCAAGATACATTTTTTCCAAATACGATGGTAATGTTTAGACGTTACTCCTTTCCTAGCCTGTATCAGGGTAGAAATAACTTTGTTCAGAATGCCCTTCCGAGCTAGCATCAGGCGTTCAACCTCCATGCCATCAAACATAGCCATGGTAAGTCCTGATAGGCGAACGGCCCCTGCTGCAGCAGGTCTTCTCGAAGAGTAAGGGGCCTCGGCTCTTCTTGTAGTAGATCCAGAAGGTCCACGTTCCAAGCCCTTCTCGGCCAGTCTGGAGCAATGAGGATCGCTTGAACCCTTGTTCTCCTTATGAGCTTTACGATTTTGAAACTCCAGCCTGTACCCCTGGGACACAATATCTTGCACCCAGGGATCCCGGCCGGATGACCCAGACGTGACTGAACTGCCCGAGTCTCGCTCCCACCAGCCCCATCTCTGGGACCAGCAGTCCACCGTCATGCGGTGGACTTTGGTGTACCTGAAATAGGTTTGTGTTCTTGGGAACCTGCCGTAGCGGGTCTCTTGGACTTGGGCCTACCTCCCCGAAATAAGGTGTTGGACAGCCTGGACTTTCTGGACTTCGTAGTCCAAAAAGGCTGTGATGTAGGTGAAGAAGACTGTTTCTTTGGAGCAGGAGCAGCTGAGTGAAGAAAGGGAGAGACTTTCCCGATGTAGCCGTGGAAATCCACGCATCTAGCGCTTCCCCAAAGAGAGCCTGACCTGTATACAGTAGGGACTCCATACTTTTCCTGGATTCCGTGTCAGCAGACCACTGACGTAGCCACAGTCCTCGCTGAGACCGACATGGAAGAAATTCCTGCAGCCAGGGAACCCAGATCTTTCATGGATTCCACCAAAAATCCCACTGAATCCTGAATGTTGCGCAAAAAGAAGCCAACATCATCCTTACCCATATTATCCAAGTCTTCAAGGAAGGTGCCAGACCACTTTACTATAGCTATGGCAATCCAAGCACTGGCAATAGTGGGACGCAGTATAACCCCTGAAGCCGTGTACGTGGATTTGAGCGTATTATCAATCTTACGATCATCCGGCTCTTTCAAGGTGGTAGATCCCCGGAACAGGCAACACCACCTTTTTTGAAAGTCTGGATACTGACGCGTCAACAATAGGCGAGTTTTCCCATTTTTTCTATCCTCAACAGGGAAAGGAAATGTCAGCAGAACCCTCTTAGGGATCTGGAATTTTTTCTCAGGTTTTTCCCAAGCCTTTTCAAAAACAGCATTTAATTATTTTGACACAGGGAAGGTTAGCAAGGCTTTCTTATTCTCAGTGAAGTAAGCCTCCTTGTCACGAACCGGTCTCTTACCTCTGCGGGTTCTGGGGTTCATCCATTGCCAGTGCGGTTGCTCGCGGTGCTGTGCGCCCGTGTGGGGACACGGCGTGATCAATGGCACAGGTAATGCAGAGTCTGGGAACTGTGAGTGCGGGGACCAAATGGCCTAAGGCACTGCGGTGTGTCTGCTGTATAGGAGGTGGCCATGTTGGAGACCAAATAGCTAATACAGAGCACTTGTGAAAACACCTGTGGGCAGGTGTAAGCCAATCCCGTGCTTGTGCTGCCTTTAAGTAGGCTGGGATTATGTTACTCTGTGCCAGTGCTTTGTTGTATCAAAGCTGTGCTCTAGCTCTGAGCTCTCTCCGTGCATTCCTGTGTGATTCCCGTGGTCCAGATATCGCCTCCGTTCCCACAGGTCCGTCTGCAGCCTTCACTGCTGAAAGATCCACCGGCTCTCTGCTGTGCTGTCAGTTAATTGCACTCCTATTGGAAATAGTTGGATTCCCAGTGTCCTGCATGAGGTTACCTTGTCAGTCTGCCTATCATTCAAAGTCTGGAGGATTCTGTTTCTCTCAGCTGTTCGTTTGTTCAACTCTGCATTTAACCCATTCATCACCTTGTCTTCTACTACAGTTTCACAGTGATCTCCGGAACCCGCAAGTAACCCAATTCAGTACTTTTATTTGCTATGTTGTCATAACAAGGATAACTCTTCAGTCTCTCAGTTAACTCTCAAAACTCCATTGCAAATCCTTACAGTTATCTCTTCATGTCTGCATTATCCAGTTAATCACATTCTGCAGTTCAGCATCAAAGCTTGTTTATATTTGCTATGTTGTCATAACAAGGATAACTCTTCAGTCTCTCAGTTAACTCTCAAAACTCCATTGCAAATCCTTACAGTTATCTCTACATGTTTGCATTATCCAGTTAATCACATTCTGCAGTTCAGCATCAAAGTTTGTTTATATTTGCTATGTTGTCATAACAAGGATAACTCTTCAGTCTCTCAGTTAACTCTCAAAACTCCATTGCAAATCCTTACAGTTATCTCTACATGTTTGCATTATCCAGTTAATCACATTCTGCAGTTCAGCATCAAAGTTTGTTTATATTTGCTATGTTGTCATAACAAGGATAATTCTTCACAGTCTCTCAGTTAACTCTCAAAACTCCATTGCAAATCCTTACAGTTATCTCTTCATGTCTGCATTATCCAGTTAATCACATTCTGCAGTTCAGCATCAAAGCTTGTTTATATTTGGACAATCCAACATTTATTCATCAGCTTGTTTTGCATATGTTTCCATGAACATTTCTTTTATTTATTTTTGAGTTTTCTCTTGCATATTATTCCTGCAATACTTCAGTATAATATGATGATTAACAACTTGTCAGTTAACTCTTTACTGAATTGTTATTTTGAATAAATATATGAATCGGAACTTTCTTCGTACTCCCTGCTTTCTTCATAGCCCAGCACCTACACCTGTGGTTGGTCCCGGGTTAACGGATTCACAAAAACACCCGGACCTGACAGTAAGCACTGGCCACATGGATCCGTCAAGTGACCAATTCGCTGGAGGCGGTGCTACGTCAGATATCCTTTCCCGTCTGGAAAACCAGGAGTCTATACAGACACAAATAGTGCAGTTTATGCAAACTATGGCAGACCGTTTAGAGACTCTTCATACGGCTATTAAAACGTCCCAAGTCCAGATTCTAACCCCGGATGTCCCAGTTTCCACTACAGCTTCTCCTGTGACGCTGCCTACGTCCCGCTTGCAGTTACCCTCTCCGAGTAAGTTTGACGGAACTCCAAAACTTTGCAGAGGATTCCTGAATCAATGCGAGATCCAGTTTGAACTGATGTCTGCCAGTTTCCCATCAGCTCGTTCTATGGTTGCATATATTATTGCCCTCCTCTCCGGTCAGGCTCTGGAGTGGGCATCACCATTATGGGAGAGAGGTGATCCTATCCTCTCTAATTACAAAGAGTTCGTATCTTCCTTCCGGAGAATCTTTGACGAACCAGGCAGGACCACCTCAGCATCCTTGGAGATTCTCCGTCTACGTCAAGGTTTACGTCCTGTCAGTCAATATATTATTCAGTTTCGCACGTTGTCTTCAGAGTTAAACTGGAATGAGGAGGCCCTGATCGCCGCGTTTTGGAATGGACTTTCAGAAAGAATCAAGGATGATTTAACTATCCGGGATGTGCCAATTAAACTGGATGAATTGATTTCTCTCTGTAACAAACTTGACCTACGCTACAGGGAGCGATGTTTAGAGAAATCCAGGGCAGAGCGATCCAGTCCACGTGATCATCCTAGACCTCGACAAGATTCTTCATCACAGTCTCTAGTAATGACTGAAGAACCTATGCAGATTGGGCGCTCTCGCCTCACAGAGGAGGAACGACTTCGTCGTCGACAGGGTAACCTCTGCATGTACTGTGGGTCCTCCGAACATTTAGTTAAATTCTGCAAACTCCGACCGGGAAACTCTCGCCTCCTAGCTTATTCAAGAGAGGTTAAGCTAGGAATTACTTTAGAATCACGTTCTGGGAAAGAGCCGACCTTGTCTATTCAATTAGAAGTTCCAAGTTCTACAGTGAAAGTTTCAGCTCTCCTAGATTCCGGGGCAGCCGAGAACTTCATCTCCTCAGCCTTTGTCATACGGTCTAAAGTTCAAACCATGCCTCTGGAAGCAGCAGTTGCCGTTACAGCAGTGGATGGAAGTCGAATTCCAGATGGTATAATTACTCATCGAACCGTATGTCTCAAGATGAAAGTTGGTGAGCTCCATTCCGAATACCTCTCCTTCTACGTGATTCCCAAAGCCTCTCAAGATGTGATACTTGGTTTACCTTGGCTGCAGAAACATAATCCTCAACTTAATTGGCAAACCATGGAAGTCCTTTCATGGGGTAAATCTTGTACCAAGGACTGTTTAGCCTCAATTGTACCTCTTCGGTCAATTAGTCTTTCCGATCTACCTCCGGTGTATCAATCCCTTGCGGATGTTTCCAGTAAGCAAGCAGCAGACTCTCTACCTCCTCATCGTGAATGGGACTGCCCAGTCGTCCTGGTTCCGGGCAAGACCCCTCCTAGGGGACAAATTCATCCGCTATCCATCCCAGAGACGCAAGCTTTCCGGGATTGGTCCACTCCTACAACTCTCAAGGGGATTCAGCGATTTCTTGGCTTTGCTAATTTCTATAGGAGATTCATTAAGAATTATTCTACGTTAGCTGCTCCTATCACAGCCCTAACTCGCAAGGGAGCAAATCCTACGAACTGGTCTTCTGAAGCAATCAAAGCCTTCTCTGATTTAAAGCAAGCCTTTGTGTCAGCCCCCATTCTTCGACAGCCTGATTTGAATCGTCCCTTTCTACTAGAGGTGCATGCATCTACAGAAGCAGTAGGAGCTGTGTTGTCACAAGTCTTTGAAGATAAAGAGGTCCATCCCTGCGGATATTTCTCCCGTAAGTTCCTCCCGGCAGAACGTAATTATGCAATCGGTGAGCAAGAGTTACTTGCCATCAAGTTGGCATTTGAGGAGTGGAGATACCTTCTAGAAGGAGCTCAACATCGCATTACAGTTTATACTGATCATAAGAATCTTCTGTATCTGCAGTCAGCTCAGTGTTTGAATCCACGACAAGCTCGATGGGCGCTTTTCTTCTCACGATTTGATTTCAAACTCACCTATCGTCCAGGGTCTCAGAACAAAAAGGCAGATGCCCTTTCCCGGTCCTTTGCTTCTTCTGAATTAAATGATGCTACCACGAATCAAGCCATTGTGAATCCTACGTCCTTTTTAATGACTCGAACCTCTCCAGTTCCTCCGCCTGGCAAGACCTTTGTCGCCACAAGTCTCCGAAAACGGCTGCTTACCTGGGCTCACTCCTCTTCCTTCATGGGTCATCCTGGGGTTCTAAAGACTCTCAAATTTATTCAACAGTCTTATTGGTGGCCACGTCTCAAAGCCGATGTCCAAGAGTTTATAGCAGCATGTCCTAAATGTGCCCAACATAAGAGTCCAAGAAGTTCTCCACCAGGGTTTCATCCATTGCCAGCCCTAGAGGTTCCAGCAGCAGATCAAGAGCTTCAACGTCTATCTAGCATCTGAAGTTGTGTACGTAAGTCCTTGGTCAAAACTTTCGCTCGTTATAAATCTTTTGTAGCTAGAAAACGTAAAACTGTACCGAATTACAAAGTGGGAGACCAAGTTTGGATTTCTACGCGCAATCTCAAGTTCAAAGTTCCTTCTAAGAAATTTGCTCCCAAGTTTATTGGTCCATTTCCCATTGTTAAGGTACTCAACCCTGTGTCATACAAAGTCAAGTTGCCACCGTCTTTGAGAATTCCTAACGCCTTTCATACATCTTTACTGAAGCCTTTGATTCTCAATAAGTTCCGTACTACCCAGTCCAAATCTCCTAAAGTTCACTCTTTGCAGAATGAGGAATTTGAAGTTAAAGAGATTGTGGACTCACGTTCCCGATATGGACGTTTACAGTTTCTGGTCGACTGGAAGGGTTACGGTCCAGAGGAAAGATCCTGGGTTTTCTCTGAAGATGTTCATGCTCCAAGACTGGTACAGAAATACTTCTCCAAAAATCCTGATAAGGTTCAAAGGTGTTCGGAGACCACCCTTAGAGGAGGGGGTACTGTCACGAACCGGTCTCTTACCTCTGCGGGTTCTGGGGTTCATCCGTTGCCAGTGCGGTTGCTCGCGGTGCTGTGTGCCCGTGTGGGGACACGGCGTGATCAATGGCACAGGTAATGCAGAGTCTGGGAACTGTGAGTGCGGGGACCAAATGGCCTAAGGCACTGCGGTGTGTCTGCTGTATAGGAGGTGGCCATGTTGGAGACCAAATAGCTAATACAGAGCACTTGTGAAAACACCTGTGGGCAGGTGTAAGCCAATCCCGTGCTTGTGCTGCCTTTAAGTAGGCTGGGATTATGTTACTCTGTGCCAGTGCTTTGTTGTATCAAAGCTGTGCTCTAGCTCTGAGCTCTCTCCGTGCATTCCTGTGTGATTCCCGTGGTCCAGATATCGCCTCCGTTCCCAGAGGTCCGTCTGCAGCCTTCACTGCTGAAAGATCCACCGGCTCTCTGCTGTGCTGTCAGTTAATTGCACTCCTATTGGAAATAGTTGGATTCCCAGTGTCCTGCATGAGGTTACCTTGTCAGTCTGCCTATCATTCAAAGTCTGGAGGATTCTGTTTCTCTCAGCTGTTCGTTTGTTCAACTCTGCATTTAACCCATTCATCACCTTGTCTTCTACTACAGTTTCACAGTGATCTCCGGAACCCGCAAGTAACCCAATTCAGTACTTTTATTTGCTATGTTGTCATAACAAGGATAACTCTTCAGTCTCTCAGTTAACTCTCAAAACTCCATTGCAAATCCTTACAGTTATCTCTTCATGTCTGCATTATCCAGTTAATCACATTCTGCAGTTCAGCATCAAAGTTTGTTTATATTTGCTATGTTGTCATAACAAGGATAATTCTTCACAGTCTCTCAGTTAACTCTCAAAACTCCATTGCAAATCCTTACAGTTATCTCTTCATGTCTGCATTATCCAGTTAATCACATTCTGCAGTTCAGCATCAAAGTTTGTTTATATTTGCTATGTTGTCATAACAAGGATAATTCTTCACAGTCTCTCAGTTAACTCTCAAAACTCCATTGCAAATCCTTACAGTTATCTCTTCATGTTTGCATTATCCAGTTAATCACATTCTGCAGTTCAGCATCAAAGCTTGTTTATATTTGGACAATCCAACATTTATTCATCAGCTTGTTTTGCATATGTTTCCATGAACATTTCTTTTATTTATTTTTGAGTTTTCTCTTGCATATTATTCCTGCAATACTTCAGTATAATATGATGATTAACAACTTGTCAGTTAACTCTTTACTGAATTGTTATTTTGAATAAATATATGAATCGGAACTTTCTTCGTCCTCCCTGCTTTCTTCATAGCCCAGCACCTACACCTGTGGTTGGTCCCGGGTTAACGGATTCACAAAAACACCCGGACCTGACACTCCTCAACCTGCTCAGGTGGTGTATCATTAATATTCAACACATCCCTAATAGCCTCTATCATCAACTGCACCCCTTTAGCAATAGATGCTGTCCCCTGTACCCCATCATCACCGTCAGAATCTGTATCAGTGTCATCCTGCATAATTTGTGCTAAAGGACGCTTATGGGAGTACACAGCGGGTATCAGAAGTGGGCCAGACTGCCATATTCTGCAGCACCTGGGTAGCAGATTCATTTTGTGCAACCCTCTGTGAAATCATATTTTTGATAGAGGATAACCATTCTGGCTCCCATGCTGGAATCTGTGCTAAGTCAGTGCAATCCTGATTACATGGAATGGGATCATCTTGAGAAAACAAATCCTCTGCAGCATATGACACAGAGTCCCTGGACATTGCTATTGGTGACTACAAACACTCCACGCACACACGGGATACAAACAGAGTTTCTCCCCAAGAATGGCAAGAGAGACACAGAGATTGGAGCCAACCCACACACAGCGCTTTTATACATATAAGGGAGACTCCTTATGAGCACTCACTGTGCTGGGTCCACTCTGAGGAGACGCTCCGCCCCCAAAATGGTGCTGTCTTCCCGCTCTTCATAGGATTATACTGGCCTGAGGATTGATGCTGGCTGAGATCCGGGGACCCCGACAGGCTGAGTGACCAGTGTAGGGTGCAGGCGCTGGCTCAGTGCGCCCCACAATGTACTGCTGAGCCTCCCAGAGTGCAGTTAATACTGCGCTCCTACCCTGATGCCACCATATTCACACCGGCCCCCCGCTCTGCAAGGGGGTGGACCCGTCTATACCCCATGGTACTAATGGGGACCCCAGCATCCTCTAGGACGTAAGAGAAATAGACACTGCAGGCAGCCCAACATAAACTATATCGGCGGGGCCAGCAACACTGAATAGTCAATGGCGGGCTGTACGGCGCATCGTGCCGTGTGTACACAGCCTAAGACTCTCCCAGTTATGCAAAAATCTAAGCAACATCAGGCTAAAAGAAAGCAACATATTTGTGGATGGCTTCATGATTAGAACGGAAAGGGAAAGGAGACCTATTGTTTCAGATTTATCAAGAAGGAAAAAGGAAGGTTTTAGCCTGCATCTGTTGACTGGGAATAAACTACAAACAAAGTTTAATCACCACTAAGGGGAACATTTCCCTTATTGGAATACAATATACATCAGTGGACTTTGGAGGTTATTTTTTAGACCTGATCGCTGCTGTGCGTTTTCGCACAGCGGGCGATCAGGTCTGAACTGCACAGCGCCGGGATGGTGTGAAATAGGCGATCGCACCGGCAAACGCACTGAGTGACAGGAAGTTCATGGGTGGCAACTGACCGTTTCTAGGGAATGTCTGGAAAAACGCAGGAGGGCCCCAGCCTTTTGAGGGAGCATTCCAGACGTCAGTTCTAGTCCCGATCATTGCAGTGGGCTGTGCAGAGACTGCATAAACTGTGCAGCTCACCAGCACAAGCGGTCGCACACCTACACACATCTAATAAGCTCCCCTGTAGGCGGCAACTACCTGTTCGCAGGGATACAAAGAAAAAAAAAAATCAAAAGATGCACCCTAGCGATCAGGTCTGAATTACCCCCTTTGATAAGGGGGTAATTATTCCCATTTTACCTGTTGTTGGTGTGAAGTGCATTATCCGTGTTTTATTTCACTTCTGTGCATATCAAGTTCACGCAAGACGTGTCATCAAGGAAGGCACTTGCATACATGTGTTTTGGATGAACACTTCTTTAAGCAATTTTAGCTACATTCCTTGATTTTATTGCGCATCTTTCAAAGTACTATTTGCTATACAATAAACATAGGGGGTCATTCCGAGTTGTTCGCTCGTTGCCGATTTTCGTTATTTTGCGATTTACCGCTTACTGTGCATGCGAAATGTCCGCAGTGCGACTGCGCCAAGTAAATTTGCTATGCAGTTAGGTAATTTACTCACGGCATTACGAGGTTTTTCCTTCGTTCTGGTGATCGTAATGTGATTGACAGGAAGTGGGTGTTTCTGGGCGGAAACTGGCCGTTTTATGGGTGTGTGCGAAAAAACGCTACCGTTTCTGGGAAAAACGCAGGAGTGGCCGGAGAAACGGGGGAGTGTCTGGGCGAACGCTGGGTGTGTTTGTGACGTCAAACCAGGAACGACAAGCACTGAACTGATCGCAATGGCAGAGTAAGTCTGGAGCTACTCAGAAACTGCTAAGATTGCGAATCCGTCGGTCGCAATTTTAAGAAGCTAAGATTCACTTCCAGTAGGCGGCGGCTTAGCGTGTGCAATGCTGCTAAAAACAGCTTGCGGGCGAACAACTCGGAATGAGGGCCATAGCTCCGTCCAGAAGCAGTTATTAAATGCGAATAAAGAACACTAC
Source organism: Pseudophryne corroboree (assembly GCF_028390025.1). Taxonomy (NCBI): domain Eukaryota; kingdom Metazoa; phylum Chordata; class Amphibia; order Anura; family Myobatrachidae; genus Pseudophryne; species Pseudophryne corroboree. The sequence continues at coordinate 178,618,504 of NC_086452.1, forward strand.
AAGACAGCAAATTTATTATATGTATAATAATTACACTATATAGGCACACAATCTTAACAACTCAGTGTGAGCAAGGCTACATTCGCACAATGCATGTCTACAGAAGCGGGTGCATACACACATGCTCTCGCACATCCACAGGCAAACTATTTGCAGCAAACAAATCTTTTGCTTTGAATAGCCTCACAGATGAGCCAGAACTCATCTCGAAGTCAACATCATCAATACTAAACTTGCCTCTTCTGGCATTTTGACATGTGCATTTAAAACAGAATTAAAAGCATTTTGCCTTTAGTAAATCAAAAAAAGGTTTCCAAACCACACCGAAATTGCAAAATAACATTCTGTTTCACAAAAACATAGGTAAGTAAATTTGCCTAGATATTTGACTCAGTCGGATAACAAGGGCTGTGGCACATGCAAAGGGCTGCGGGCCAAATCAAGTACCTCTCCCTCATTACACAGACTGGATTACATTTTTACATTCCATACCCATGCTAGTCTCATGGCCTCCGGATAAATTAGACCAAACCTTTAACAATAAGGGAGTTAAGAGTTTAATTTTTATTTTAACCTTCTCATCTTGCACAACTAAATGCCAATGGAACATTTCCACTTATCACACAAGAAGCCATATTCAGGTCCAGTACTGGTGATAGGGCGAAGTACCAATGTTTGAGTCCAGCGTCATACTGCACCCTGGATGGGTCCTGTATCGTTGGGATGCATTATGGCTGCAGACGCATATGCTGTAGAGATGAGCACCGGAAATTTTCCGGGTTTTGTGTTTTGGTTTTGGGTTCGGTTCCGCGGCCGTGTTTTGGGTTCGACCGCGTTTTGGCAAAACCTCACCGAATTTTTTTTGTCGGATTCGGGTGTGTTTTGGATTCGGGTGTTTTTTTCAAAAAACCCTAAAAAACAGCTTAAATCATAGAATTTGGGGGTCATTTTGATCCCAAAGTATTATTAACCTCAAAAACCATAATTTACACTCATTTTCAGTCTATTCTGAATACCTCACACCTCACAATATTATTTTTAGTCCTAAAATTTGCACCGAGGTCGCTGTGTGAGTAAGATTAGCGACCCTAGTGGCCGACACAAACACCGGGCCCATCTAGGAGTGGCACTGCAGTGTCACGCAGGATGGCCCTTCCAAAAAACCCTCCCCAAACAGCACATGACGCAAAGAAAAAAAGAGGCGCAATGAGGTAGCTGACTGTGTGAGTAAGATAAGCGACCCTAGTGGCCGACACAAACACCGGGCCCATCTAGGAGTGGCACTGCAGTGTCACGCAGGATGGCCCTTCCAAAAAACCCTCCCCAAACAGCACATGACGCAAAGAAAAAAAGAGGCGCAATGAGGTAGCTGACTGTGTGAGTAAGATAAGCGACCCTAGTGGCCGACACAAACACCGGGCCCATCTAGGAGTGGCACTGCAGTGTCACGCAGGATGGCCCTTCCAAAAAACCCTCCCCAAACAGCACATGACGCAAAGAAAAAAAGAGGCGCAATGAGGTAGCTGACTGTGTGAGTAAGATAAGCGACCCTAGTGGCCGACACAAACACCGGGCCCATCTAGGAGTGGCACTGCAGTGTCACGCAGGATGGCCCTTCCAAAAAACCCTCCCCAAACAGCACATGACGCAAAGAAAAATAAAAGAAAAAAGAGGTGCAAGATGGAATTGTCCTTGGGCCCTCCCACCCCCCCTTATGTTGTATAAACAGGACATGCACACTTTAACCAACCCATCATTTCAGTGACAGGGTCTGCCACACGACTGTGACTGATATGACGGGTTGGTTTGGACCCCCCCCAAAAAAGAAGCAATTAATCTCTCCTTGCACAAACTGGCTCTACAGAGGCAAGATGTCCACCTCATCATCATCCTCCGATATATCACCGTGTACATCCCCCTCCTCACAGATTATCAATTCGTCCCCACTGGAATCCACCATCTCAGCTCCCTGTGTACTTTGTGGAGGCAATTGCTGCTGGTCAATGTCTCTGCGGAGGAATTGATTATAATTCATTTTAATGAACATCATCTTCTCCACATTTTCTGGATGTAACCTCGTACGCCGATTGCTGACAAGGTGAGCGGCGGCACTAAACACTCTTTCGGAGTACACACTTGTGGGAGGGCAACTTAGGTAGAATAAAGCCAGTTTGTGCAAGGGCCTCCAAATTGCCTCTTTTTCCTGCCAGTATAAGTACGGACTGTGTGACGTGCCTACTTGGATGCGGTCACTCATATAATCCTCCACCATTCTTTCAATGTTGAGAGAATCATATGCAGTGACAGTAGACGACATGTCCGTAATCGTTGTCAGGTCCTTCAGTCCGGACCAGATGTCAGCATCAGCAGTCGCTCCAGACTGCCCTGCATCACCGCCAGCGGGTGGGCTCGGAATTCTGAGCCTTTTCCTCGCACCCCCAGTTGCGGGAGAATGTGAAGGAGGAGATGTTGACAGGTCGCGTTCCGCTTGACTTGACAATTTTCTCACCAGCAGGTCTTTCAACCCCAGCAGACTTGTGTCTGCCGGAAAGAGAGATCCAAGGTAGGTTTTAAATCTAGGATCGAGCACGGTGGCCAAAATGTAGTGCTCTGATTTCAACAGATTGACCACCCGTGAATCCTTGTTAAGCGAATTAAGGGCTCCATCCACAAGTCCCACATGCCTAGCGGAATCGCTCCGTGTTAGCTCCTCCTTCAATGTCTCCAGCTTCTTCTGCAAAAGCCTGATGAGGGGAATGACCTGACTCAGGCTGGCAGTGTCTGAACTGACTTCACGTGTGGCAAGTTCAAAGGGCATCAGAACCTTGCACAACGTTGAAATCATTCTCCACTGCACTTGAGACAGGTGCATTCCACCTCCTATATCGTGCTCAATTGTATAGGCTTGAATGGCCTTTTGCTGCTCCTCCAACCTCTGAAGCATATAGAGGGTTGAATTCCACCTCGTTACCACTTCTTGCTTCAGATGATGGCAGGGCAGGTTCAGTAGTTTTTGGTGGTGCTCCAGTCTTCTGTACGTGGTGTGAAAAAAGAAAGAGTGGGAGCGCAGAATGAATCCAATATATTGTTTTATTTAAAATATTAATATGTCATCCACATAAAAATGCAGTACATGAACTAGCCTAAGAATAAACAATTGATATTATATAAATGTAAACGAGACTGCCATATCTCCTGAACAAATATGAATAAAAAACCTTTAATAAACCCTAGTTAGGGCTGCATTAATGCTTCATGAAAATCAGCCGTGCGTCCACGAGCTGAAATGATTATAAAAAGGAGACTGATAAAAAGTGCCTCTGTTATAAGTCACTGTCCTCCTTATACACAATAGAATCTCATTGGTAGAGAGTGTCCCAGTACTGGACTTGCGGACAACCGTGCTGTAGTATTGTGTGGCAAATGGATAGTGATGGTCAAATTCACTTTGTGGTATATCACCTGATGTAGAAGCCTCTCCGTCAAAGGCGCTGTACTGAGCCGGGTTTGCAGCGGCTCTGTGCAGTGAACGTACAGCTGGTCTCGTCACCGGTGAACCATCCAGATGAACACGGTTGTTTAATTCTGCTGAAGGATGCTGTACCAGTCTGGATATGCAACAGTGTAAAAAGACTGGAGCAGCAGATTCTCCGGCCGCTGGTGGAAAAATCCGTATTAATTGCGGCTACGGTCCACTCGATGCATGCGGCTCACAGGGTGTCAGGAGAATATAGCAGTCCAAATGAGGTCCTTCAAAGGAGTACCTTAACGCGTTTCTCGGCCCACAACGCTGGCCGTTTCATCAGATGAAACGGCCAGCGTTGTGGGCCGAGAAACGCGTTAAGGTACTCCTTTGAAGGACCTCATTTGGACTGCTATATTCTCCTGACACCCTGTGAGCCGCATGCATCGAGTGGACCGTAGCCGCAATTAATACGGATTTTTCCACCAGCGGCCGGAGAATCTGCTGCTCCAGTCTTTTTACACTGTTGCATATCCAGACTGGTACAGCATCCTTCAGCAGAATTAAACAACCGTGTTCATCTGGATGGTTCACCGGTGACGAGACCAGCTGTACGTTCACTGCACAGAGCCGCTGCAAACCCGGCTCAGTACAGCGCCTTTGACGGAGAGGCTTCTACATCAGGTGATATACCACAAAGTGAATTTGACCATCACTATCCATTTGCCACACAATACTACAGCACGGTTGTCCGCAAGTCCAGTACTGGGACACTCTCTACCAATGAGATTCTATTGTGTATAAGGAGGACAGTGACTTATAACAGAGGCACTTTTTATCAGTCTCCTTTTTATAATCATTTCAGCTCGTGGACGCACGGCTGATTTTCATGAAGCATTAATGCAGCCCTAACTAGGGTTTATTAAAGGTTTTTTATTCATATTTGTTCAGGAGATATGGCAGTCTCGTTTACATTTATATAATATCAATTGTTTATTCTTAGGCTAGTTCATGTACTGCATTTTTATGTGGATGACATATTAATATTTTAAATAAAACAATATATTGGATTCATTCTGCGCTCCCACTCTTTCTTTTTTCACACTTACTTTGATCCATTGTTGGGGCAGCCCGCCCACAACTGGTGAGCAGCCGTCTGAATCCAACCACATATAGTGTGTGTATTGTAGAGCGCCAATCTTTTGTATATATTTCTGTACGTGGTGCCTGTACGCCGAAAGTGTCCTGCAATTCTTCTGGCCACCGACAGCATCTCTTGCACGCCCCTGTCGTTTTTAAAAAAATTCTGCACCACCAAATTCAAGGTATGTGCAAAACATGGGACGTGCTGGAATTTGCCCATATTTAATGCACACACAATATTGCTGGCGTTGTCCGATGCCACAAATCCACAGGAGAGTCCAATTGGGGTAAGCCATTCTGCGATGATCTTCCTCAGTTGCCGTAAGAGGTTTTTAGCTGTGTGCGTATTCTGGAAAGCGGTGATACAAAGCGTAGCCTGCCTAGGAAAGAGTTGGCGTTTGCGAGATGCTGCTACTGGTGCCGCCGCTGCAGTTCTTGCGGCGGGAGTCCATACATCTACCCAGTGGGCTGTCACAGTCATATAGTCCTGACCCTGCCCTGCTCCACTTGTCCACATGTCCGTGGTTAAGTGGACATTGGGTACAACTGCATTTTTTAGGACACTGGTGAGTCTTTTTCTGACGTCCGTGTACATTCTCGGTATCGCCTGCCTACAGAAGTGGAACCTAGATGGTATTTGGTAACGGGGGCACACTGCCTCAATAAATTGTCTAGTTCCCTGTGAACTAACGGTGGATACCGGACGCACGTCTAACACCAACATAGTTGTCAAGGCCTCAGTTATCCGCTTTGCTGCAGGATGACTGCTGTGATATTTCATCTTCCTCGCAAAGGACTGTTGGACAGTCAATTGCTTACTGGAAGTAGTACAAGTGGGCTTACGACTTCCCCTCTGGGATGACCATCGACTCCCAGCAGCAACAACAGCAGCGCCAGCAGCAGTAGGCGTTACACGCAAGGATGCATCGGAGGAATCCCAGGCAGGAGAGGACTCGTCAGAATTGCCAGTGACATGGCCTGCAGGACTATTGGCATTCCTGGGGAAGGAGGAAATTGACACTGAGGGAGTTGGTGGGGTGGTTTGCGTGAGCTTGGTTACAAGAGGAAGGGATTTACTGGTCAGTGGACTGCTTCCGCTGTCGCCCAAAGTTTTTGAACTTGTCACTGACTTATTATGAATGCGCTGCAGGTGACGTATAAGGGAGGATGTTCCGAGGTGGTTAACGTCCTTACCCCTACTTATTACAGCTTGACAAAGGGAACACACGGCTTGACAAATGTTGTCCGCATTTCTGGTGAAATACTTCCACACCGAAGAGCTGATTTTTTTGGTATTTTCACCAGGCATGTCAACGGCCATATTCCTCCCACGGACAACAGGTGTCTCCCCGGGTGCCTGACTTAAACAAACCACCTCACCATCAGAATCCTCCTGGTCAATTTCCTCCCCAGCGCCAGCAACACCCATATCCTCCTCATCCTGGTGTACTTCAACACTGACATCTTCAATCTGACTATCAGGAACTGGACTGCGGGTGCTCCTTCCAGCACTTGCAGGGGGCGTGCAAATGGTGGAAGGCGCATGCTCTTCACGTCCAGTGTTGGGAAGGTCAGGCATCGCAACCGACACAATTGGACTCTCCTTTTGGATTTGGGATTTCGAAGAACGCACAGTTCTTTGCGGTGCTTTTGCCAGCTTGAGTCTTTTCAGTTTTCTAGCGAGAGGCTGAGTGCTTCCATCCTCATGTGAAGCTGAACCACTAGCCATGAACATAGGCCAGGGCCTCAGCCGTTCCTTGCCACTCCGTGTGGTAAATGGCATATTGGCAAGTTTACGCTTCTCCTCCGACAATTTTATTTTAGGTTTTGGAGTCCTTTTTTTACTGATATTTGGTGTTTTGGATTTGACATGCTCTGTACTATGACATTGGGCATCGGCCTTGGCAGACGACGTTGCTGGCATTTCATCGTCTCGGCCATGACTAGTGGCAGCAGCTTCAGCACGAGGTGGAAGTGGATCTTGATCTTTCCCTAATTTTGGAACCTCAACATTTTTGTTCTCCATATTTTAATAGGCACAACTAAAAGGCACCTCAGGTAAACAATGGAGATGGATGGATACTAGTATACAATTATGGATGGACTGCCGAGTGCCGACACAGAGGTAGCTACAGCCGTGGACTACTGTACTGTGTCTGCTGCTAATATAGACTGGTTGATAAAGAGATGTAGTATGTATGTATAAAGAAGAAAGAAAAAAAAACCACGGGTAGGTGGTATACAATTATGGATGGACTGCCGAGTGCCGACACAGAGGTAGCTACAGCCGTGGACTACCGTACTGTGTCTGCTGCTAATATAGACTGGTTGATAATGAGATGTAGTATGTATAAAGAAGAAAGAAAAAAAAAAACCACGGGTAGGTGGTATACAATTATGGACAGACTGCCGAGTGCCGACACAGAGGTAGCTACAGCCGTGGACTACCGTACTGTACTGTGTCTGCTGCTAATATAGACTGGATGATAATGAGATGTAGTATGTATAAAGAAGAAAGAAAAAAAAACCACGGGTAGGTTGTATACAATTATGGATGGACTGCCGAGTGCCGTCACAGAGGTAGCTACAGCCATGGACTACCGTACTGTGTCTGCTGCTAATATAGACTGGTTGATAATGAGATGTAGTATGTATAAAGAAGAAAGAAAAAAAAAACCACGGGTAGGTGGTATACAATTATGGACGGACTGCCGAGTGCCGACACAGAGGTAGCTACAGCCGTGGACTACCGTACTGTACTGTGTCTGCTGCTAATATAGACTGGTTGATAAAGAGATGTAGTATGTATGTATAAAGAAGAAAGAAAAAAAAACCACGGGTAGGTGGTATACAATTATGGATGGACTGCCGAGTGCCGACACAGAGGTAGCTACAGCCGTGGACTACTGTACTGTGTCTGCTGCTAATATAGACTGGTTGATAAAGAGATGTAGTATGTATGTACAAAGAAGAAAGAAAAAAAAACCACGGGTAGGTGGTATACAATTATGGATGGACTGCCGAGTGCCGACACAGAGGTAGCTACAGCCGTGAACTACCGTACTGTGTCTGCTGCGACTGGATGATAAATAATGATATAAAAAATATATATATATCACTACTGCAGCCGGACAGGTATATATTATATAATGACGGACCTGCTGGACACTGTCTGTCAGCAGAATGAGTTTTTTATAGAATAAAAAAAAAACACCACACAAGTCACACGACGAGTGTTTAACTTTTTCAGGCAATCACAATATAGTATACTACTAACTATACTGGTGGTCAGTGTGGTCAGGTCACTGGTCAGTCACACTGGCAGTGGCACTCCTGCAGCAAAAGTGTGCACTGTTTAATTTTAATAATATGTACTCCTGGCTCCTGCTATAACCTATAACTGGCACTGCTCCCCAGTCTCCCCCACAATTATAAGCTGTGTGAGCACAGTCAGATATATACATAGATGATGCAGCACACTGGGCTGAGCAGTGCACACAGATATGGTATGTGACTGAGTCACTGTGTATCGTTTTTTTCAGGCAGAGAACGGATTATATTAAATAAAACTGCACTGTCTGGTGGTCACTGTGGTCAGTCACTACTAAACTCTGCACTCTCTACAGTACTCCTAAGCTCCAGTAAATCAAGTGTCTCTGTCTCAAATCAATCTCACTCTCTCTCTTCTAATCTAAATGGAGAGGACGCCAGCCACGTCCTCTCCCTATCAATCTCAATGCACGTGTGAAAATGGCGGCGACGCGCGGCTCCTTATATAGAATCCGAGTCTCGCGAGAATCCGACAGCGTCATGATGACGTTCGGGCGCGCTCGGGTTAACCGAGCAAGGCGGGAAGATCCGAGTCGCTCGGACCCGTGAAAAAAAACATGAAGTTCGGGCGGGTTCGGATTCCGAGGAACCGAACCCGCTCATCTCTAATATGCTATAGTGCATAGATGAACATTTCTCAGTAGTAAAGCCGTCAATATAACAAGCCGGTCAGTTACTTGTCCAAGTCACAAACAGATTTCAGAACAATGGTGGAGATGTATCGAAGCCTATAAAGACCAGCGAAGCAACCAATCAACCTCTTAAGGTGCATATACAGTGAGATTTTGACTATGTGCCAATTCTGACTTTGCTATTTTCCTTGAACTTCCCGAAGCCCAGACCCACCGATACGGACTATCTTTACTTGAGATTTTGACTATACTATGTACTAGATTGTGCAGGCAAGGCAATTTTGACTATATAGTGTACAGTTTATCTTTTCTTGCAATACCAGCCCCACGGGAGCGCGCACTTCAGTATCGCAAGCTGTGTACATGCAGTGCGATTTGCACTAACTTTCCTTACGATTTTGGTGATATAGTCAAAATCGTACGGTTACATCGCACAGTGTGTATGCATATTGGCCCTCATTCAGAGTTGATCGCTCGCTAGCTGCTTTTAGCAGCAGTGCAAACGCTAAGCCGCTGCCCTCTGGGAGTGTATCTTAGCAGAAGTGCTAATGAAAGGATCGCAGAACTGCTCCAAAAAAAAAAGATTGTGCAGTTTCTGAGTAGCTCCAGACTTACTCCTAGCTAGCGATCACTTCAGACTGTTTGGTTCCTGTTTTGACGTCACAAACACGCCCTCCGTTCGGCCAGCCACGCCTCGGTTTTCCCAGCATGCCAGTTTTAATCTGGCACGCCTGTGTTTTTACACACACTCCCCGAAAACGGTAAGTTACCACCCAGAAACACCCACTTCCTGTCAATCACTCTGCGGCCAGCAGTGCGACTGAAAAGCATCGCTAGACCTTGTGTGAAACTGCATCGGCCATTGTGAAAGTACGTCACGCGTGCGCACTGCACCCCATACGCATGTGCAGAAGTGTTGCTTTTTTTTACCTAATCTCCGGGCTGCGACCGAAAGCAGCTAGCGATCAACTCGGAATGAGGGCCATTAACATTTATCAAGTACATTCTATAAAATGATTTATTTCTCCACTTTTTAGACTCTCCACTAGAGATGAGCGGGTTCGCTTCCTCGGAATCCGAACCCCCCCGAACTTCAGCCTTTTTTGCACGGGTCCGAGCAGACTCGGATCCTCCCGCCTTGCTCGGTTAACCCGAGCGCGCCCGAACGTCATCATCCCGCTGTCGGATTCTCGCGAGACTCGGATTCTATATAAGGAGCCGCGCGTTGCCGCCATTTTCACACGTGCATTGAGATTGATAGGGAGAGGACGTGGCTGGCGTCCTCTCCGTTTAGTTAGTTGATTTGATTGCTATTTGCTACTGCTTAGCTTATTGTGGGGAGGATTGGGGAGCAGCTGTTAGGAGGAGTACAGTCAGTGCAGAGTTTTGTTAGTTTTTTTTTATCCGTTCTCTGCCTGAAAAAAACGCTCCATACCATATCTGACTGTGCTCAGCCTCAGTGTGCTGCATGATATATCTATCTATCTATGTATATCTGACTGTGCTGAGTGCTCACTGCTTACACAGCTTAATTGTGGGGGAGACTGGGGAGCAGTTATAGCAGGAGTACAGTGCACACTTTTGCTGCCAGTGTGACCACCAGTATATTGTCTGCCTGAAAAAGTTAAACACTCCTGTGGATTTTTTTTTTTTATATTCTATAAACGCATTCTGCTGACAGTGTCCAGCAGGTCCGTCATTCATTATATTATATAAATATTTACCTACAGTAGTGTTATATTTTTTTTTTCATCTCTATCATCTTTATCATCTCTATATTAGCAACGCAGTACGGTAGTCCACGTCTGTAGCTAGTGCTACCTCTGTGTCGTGACTACTAGTGCTCGGCCAATATTGTAAATAATATACCTCTACCTGTGTGGTGTTTTCTTTTTTCTATCTTCATTCATACTAGTCCAGTACTAGTTAGTTTAGCAGTCTGCTGACAGTGTCCAGCAGGTCCGTCATTATATTATATATACCTACAGTAGTGATATATATATATTTTTTATATCATTATCATCTCTATACTAGCAGACACAGTACGGTAGTCCACGGCTGTAGCTACCTCTGTGTCGTCACTCGTCACTCGTCCATAATTGTATACCTACCTATGGTGGGGTTTTTTTTTTCTATCTTCTTCATACTAGTAGTTTAGCAGTCTGCTGACAGTGTCCACCAGGTCCGTCATTATATTATATACCTACAGTAGTAATATATTTATTATATTATCTATACTAACAGATGCAGTACGGTAGGCCACGGCTGTACCTACCTCTGTGTCGTCACTCGTCCATAATTGTATACCTACCTGTGGTGGTTTTTTTTTTCTATCTTCTTCATACTAGTAGTTTAGCAGTCTGCTGACAGTGTCCACCAGGTCCGTCATTATATTATATACCTACAGTAGTAATATATTTATTATATTATCTATACTAGCAGACGCAGTACGGTAGTCCACGGCTGTAGCTACCTCTGTGTCGTCACTCGTCCATAATTGTATACCTACCTGTGGTGGGTTTTTTTTTTTCTATCTTCTTCATACTAGTAGTTTAGCAGTCTGCTGACAGTGTCCACCAGGTCCGTCATTATATTATATACCTACAGTAGTAATATATTTATTATATTATCTATACTAACAGACGCAGTACGGTAGGCCACGGCTGTACCTACCTCTGTGTCGTCACTCGTCACTCGTCCATAATTGTATACCTACCTGTGGTGGGGTTTTTTTTTCTATCTTCTTCATACTAGTAGTTTAGCAGTCTGCTGACAGTGTCCACCAGGTCCGTCATTATATTATATACCTACAGTAGTAATATATTTATTATATTATCTATACTAACAGACGCAGTACGGTAGGCCACGGCTGTACCTACCTCTGTGTTGTCACTCGTCCATAATTGTATACCTACCTGTGGTGGTTTTTTTTTTCCTATCTTCTTCATACTAGTAGTTTAGCAGTCTGCTGACAGTGTCCACCAGGTCCGTCATTATATTATATACCTACAGTAGTAATATATTTATTATATTATCTATACTAGCAGACGCAGTACGGTAGTCCACGGCTGTAGCTACCTCTGTGTCGTCACTCGTCCATAATTGTATACCTACCTGTGGTGGGGTTTTTTTTTTCTATCTTCTTCATACTAGTAGTTTAGCAGTCTGCTGACAGTGTCCACCAGGTCCGTCATTATATTATATACCTACAGTAGTAATATATTTATTATATTATCTATACTAACAGACGCACTACGGTAGGCCATGGCTGTACCTACCTCTGTGTCGTCACTCGTCACTCGTCCATAATTGTATACCTACCTGTGGTGGGGTTTTTTTTTTCTATCTTCTTCATACTAGTAGTTTAGCAGTCTGCTGACAGTAATACAATATTTGTATACAAATCGCGCTTCAACACTGGATAAAAAAAAATAATGTAGTCCGGTTTTTTCAAAAAGCTGAAAGTCTCTGATCGTTGCCTCCAGGAAATTTTTCTTCAACCAGGTAATACATAGAGGAAGGAAGACAGAAATTTTTTTCCAATGTGTAGTAATTTCTAAAATGTCACAGAAATCATATGAGGGGACTATGGGATGTAGAAATTCCCCTCCTTTGTGTCTTTGTAAGATATTCTGGGACCACCCGAAAAGTGTGTTGGTCGTAAACACAGAATGCTCACTTTCTTGCTTACTTCAACAAACATATGAAAACTCCTATAAAGGTGTCTTTGGGATTTTCAAGCAGGGCTTCACTCCAGAGGGTTCCTAATCTACCAGATTGTTCTCTCCGGTCAGCAGCAGAATGATCTTGTTGATGAGTTTCAGGATCTTCTGGTTACTGTCTCTCATGTATCCGTAAGTGAGGTAGAGTCAGTTTACAAATATGTAATCCGTGAGATATCAGGGAATGAGATGATCATCTCATTCCCTGATATCTCACGGAATACATATTTGTAAACTGACTTTTCATATGTTTGTTGGAGGCAACGATCAGAGACTTTCAGCTTTTTGAAAAAACCGGACTACATTATTTATTTTTATCCAGTGTTGAAGCGCGATTTGTATACAAATATTGTATTATATAGTATTATCTGTTTTTTTCCGGTTGATAACTCCGGAACGTATATCTAATTGCAGCATCAACACTTCCAGCGCAGGGAAGTATTTGCTTTTTTCTTTTTCTAGTCTGCTGACAGTGTCCACCAGGTCCGTCGTTATATTATATACCTACAGTAGTAATATATTTATTATATTATCTATACTAGCAGACGCAGTACGGTAGTCCACGGCTGTAGCTATCTCTGTGTCGTCAGTGCTCGTCCATAATTGTATACCTACCTGTGGTGGGGGGTTTTTTTCTATCTTCTTCATACTAGTAGTTTAGCAGTCTGCTGACAGTGTCCACCAGGTCCGTCATTATATTATATATACCTACAGTAGTTATATATATTTTTTTTATATCATTAATTATCATCTCTATACTAGCAGACGCAGTACGGTAGTCCACGGCTGTAGCTACCTCTGTGTCGTCAGTCACTCGTCATCCATAAGTATACTAGTATCCATCCATCTCCATTGTTTACCTGAGGTGCCTTTTAGTTGTGCCTATTAAAATATGGAGAACAAAAATGTTGAGGTCCCAAAAATAGGGAAAGATCAAGATCCACTTCCACCTCGTGCTGAAGCTGCTGCCACTAGTCATGGCCGAGACGATGAAATTCCATCAACGTCGTCTGCCAAGGCCGATGCCCAATGTCATAGTACAGAGCATGTAAAATCCAAAACACAAAAGATCAGTAAAAAAAGGACTCAAAAATATAAATTAAAATCGTCGGAGGAGAAGCGTAAACTTGCCAATATGCCATTTACCACACGGAGTGGCAAGGAACGGCTGAGGCCCTGGCCTATGTTCATGGCTAGTGGTTCAGCTTCACATGAGGATGGAAGCACTCAGCCTCTCGCTAGAAACATGAAAAGACTTAAGCTGGCAAAAGCACAGCAAAGAACTGTGCGTTCTTCGAAATCACAAATCCACAAGGAGAGTCCAATTGTGTCGGTTGCGATGCCTGACCTTCCCAACACTGGACGTGAAGAGCATGCGCCTTCCACCATTTGCACGCCCCCTGCAAGTGCTGGAAGGAGCACCCGCAGTCCAGTTCCTGATAGTCAGATTGAAGATGTCAGTGTTGAAGTACACCAGGATGAGGAGGATATGGGTGTTGCTGGCGCTGGGGAGGAAATTGACAAGGAGGATTCTGATGGTGAGGTGGTTTGTTTAAGTCAGGCACCCGGGGAGACACCTGTTGTCCGTGGGAGGAATATGGCCATTGACATGCCTGGTGAAAATACCAAAAAAATCAGCTCTTCGGTGTGGAAGTATTTCAACAGAAATGCGGACAACTGGTGTCAAGCCGTGTGTTGCCTTTGTCAAGCTGTAATAAGTAGGGGTAAGGACGTTAACCACCTCGGAACATCCTCCCTTATACGTCACCTGCAGCGCATTCATCATAAGTCAGTGACAAGTTCAAAAACTTTGGGCGACAGCGGAAGCAGTCCACTGACCAGTAAATCCCTTCCTCTTGTAACCAAGCTCACGCAAACCACCCCACCAACTCCCTCAGTGTCAATTTCCTCCTTCCCCAGGAATGCCAATAGTCCTGAAGGCCATGTTACTGGCACTTCTGACGAGTCCTCTCCTGCCTGGGATTCCTCCGATGCATCCTTGAGTGTAACGCCTACTGCTGCTGGCGCTGCTGTTGTTGCTGCTGGGAGTCGATGGTCATCCCAGAGGGGAAGTCGTAAGACCACTTTTACTACTTCCACCAAGCAATTGACTGTCCAACAGTCCTTTGCGAGGAAGATGAAATATCACAGCAGTCATCCTGCTGCAAAGCGGATAACTGAGGCCTTGGCATCCTGGGCGGTGAGAAACGTGGTTCTGGTATCCATCATTACTTCAGAGCCAACTGTAGACTTGATTGAGGTACTGTGTCCCCGGTACCCAATACCATCTAGGTTCCATTTCTCTAGACAGGCGATACCGAAAATGTACACAGACCTCAGAAAAAGACTCACCAGTGTCCTAAAAAATGCATTTGTACCCAATGTCCACTTAACCACGGACATGTGGACAAGTGGAGCAGGGCAGACTCAGGACTATATGACTGTGACAGCCCACTGGGTAGATGTATTGACTCCCGCCGCAAGAACAGCAGCGGCGGCACCAGTAGCAGCATCTCGCAAACGCCAACTCTTTCCTAGGCAGGCTACACTTTGTATCACCGCTTTCCAGAATACGCACACAGCTGAAAACCTCTTACGGCAACTGAGGAAGATCATCGCAAAATGGCTTACCCCAATTGGACTCTCCTGTGGATTTATGGCATCGGACAATGCCAGCAATATTGTGCGTGCATTACATCTGGGCAAATTCCAGCACGTCCCATGTTTTGCACATACCTTGAATTTGGTGGTGCAGAATTATTTAAAAAACGACAGGGGCGTGCAAGAGATGCTGTCGGTGGGCAGAAGAATTGCGGGACACTTTCGGCGTACAGGCACCACGTACAGAAGACTGGAGCAACACCAAAAACGCCTGAACCTGCCCTGCCATCATCTGAAGCAAGAAGTGGTAACGAGGTGGAATTCAACCCTCTATATGCTTCAGAGGATGGAGGAGCAGCAAAAGGCCATTCAAGCCTATACATCTGACCACGATATAGGCAAAGGAGGTGGAATGCACCTGTCTCAAGCGCAGTGGAGAATGATTTCAACGTTGTTGTGCAACCTTTTGAACTTGCCACACGTGAAGTCAGTTCAGACACTGCCAGCCTGAGTCAGGTCATTCCCCTCATCAGGCTTTTGCAGAAGAAGCTGGAGACATTGAAGGAGGAGCTAAGACAGAGCGATTCCGCTAGGCATGTGGGACTTGTGGATGGAGCCCTTCATTCGCTTAACCAGGATTCACGGGTGGTCAATCTGTTGAAATCAGAGCACTACATTTTGGCCACCGTGCTCGATCCTAGATTTAAAACCTACATTGTATCTCTCTTTCCGGCAGACACAAGTCTGCAGGGGTTCAAAGACCTGCTGGTGAGAAAATTATCAAGTCAAGTGGAACTTGATCGGTCAACAGCTCCTCCTTCACATTCTCCCGCAATTGGGGGTGCGAGGAAAAGGCTCAGAATTCCGAGCCCACCCGCTGGCGGTGATGCAGGGCAGTATGGGGCGAGTGCTGACATCTGGTCCGGACTGAAGGACCTGCCAACGATTACGGACATGTCGTCTACTGTCACTGCATATGATTCTCTCACCATTGAAAGAATGGTGGAGGATTATATGAGTGACCGCATCCAAGTAGGCACGTCAGACAGTCCGTACGTATACTGGCAGGAAAAAAAGGCAATTTGGAGGCCCTTGCAGAAACTGGCTTTATTCTACCTAAGTTGCCCTCTCACAAGTGTGTACTCTGAAAGAGTGTTTAGTTCCGCCGCTCACTTTGTCAGCAATCGGCGTACGAGGTTACATCCAGAAAATGTGGAGAAGATGATGTTCATTAAAATGAATTATAATCAATTCCTCCGTGGAGACATTCACCAGCAGCAATTGCCTCCACAAAGTACACAGGGAGCTGAGATGGTGGATTCCAGTGGGGACGAATTGATTATCTGTAAGGGGGATGTACACGGTGATGAATCGGAGGATGATGATACCTCTGTAGAGCCAGTTTGTGCAAGGAGAGATTAATTGCTTCTTTTTTGGTGGGGGTCCAAACCAACCCGTCATTTCAGTCACAGTCGTGTGGCAGACCCTGTCACTGAAATGATGGGTTTGTTAAAGTGTGCATGTCCTGTTTATACAACATAAGGGTGGGTGGGAGGGCCCAAGGACAATTCCATCTTTCACCTCTTTTTTCTTTAATTTTTCTTTGCGTCATGTGCTGTTTGGGGAGTATTTTTTGGAAGGGCCATCCTGCGTGACACTGCAGTGCCACTCCTAGATGGGCCAGGTGTTTGTGTCGGCCACTTGGGTCGCTGAGCTTAGTCACACAGCTACCTCATTGTGCCTCTTTTTTTCTTTGCGTCATGTGCTGTTTGGGGAGTGTTTTTTGGAAGGGCCATCCTGCGTGACACTGCAGTGCCACTCCTAGATGGGCCAGGTGTTTGTGTCGGCCACTTGGGTCACTGAGCTTAGTCATCCAGCGACCTACGTGCAAATTTTAGGACTAAAAATAATATTGTGAGGTGTGAGGTGTTCAGAATAGCCTGAAAATAAGTGGAAATTATGGTTATTGAGGTTAATAATACTTTGGGATCAAAATGACCCCCAAATTCTATGATTTAAGCTGTTTTTTTAGGGTTTTTTGAAAAAAAGACCCGAATCCAA
Source organism: Pseudophryne corroboree (assembly GCF_028390025.1). Lineage (NCBI taxonomy): Eukaryota > Metazoa > Chordata > Amphibia > Anura > Myobatrachidae > Pseudophryne > Pseudophryne corroboree. The sequence continues at coordinate 178,635,456 of NC_086452.1, forward strand.
AACACACTCGAATCCCACAAAAAAAAATTCGGTGAGGTTTTGCCAAAACGCGTTCGAACCCAAAACATGGCCGCGGAACCGAACCCAAAACAAAAACCCGAAATATTTCCGGTGCACATCTCTACTCTCCACCAATGTATTCAGCGGTACCCGGACTCCAGGTCGACAACAAAATGGTCGACACACCTTAGGTCGACACGCCTTATGTCGACATTGACAAAAGGTCGACATGGACAAAAGGTTGACAGGAACAAGGTCGGCATGGAAAAAGGTCGACATGAGTTTTTCACAATTTTTTTCTTTTTTGGAACCTTTTCATACTTAACGATCCACATGGACTACGATTGGAACGGTAATCTGTGCCGAGCGAAGGCACCATGCCCGAAGCATGGTGAGCGAGCGAGCCATGCGAGGGGACGCGGTGCACTAATTGGGGTTCTCGGTCACTCTACGAAGAAAACTACACAAAAAAACCCTCATGTCGACTTTTTCCCATGTCGACCTTGTTCCTGTCGACCTTTTGTCCATGTTGACCTTTTGTCCATGTCGACCTAAGGTGTGTCGACCAATTGGCGTCTACCTAAGGTGTGTCGACCTTTTTGTTGTCGACCTGGAGTCCCAGACCCATATCTAGCATTCCTGGCTCTTTAGCTTATGCCATTTTGAGTCCTATTGGAGAAAGCGCTATATAAAATGATCACCTTAGTTAGTATTTCTTAAGTTAAACATAAATGCAGAATAGTTACCAATGTTCTGGCGACCTACCTTTCCCCTTTCTGTATGCAGCAGGCTGTGACTGTATAGTGTGATAAATAATCCAGATCAGCAGGAGATAAGAACCAGAACTCAGTGGATACACCTTAACCTAAGCAAGCCTTGTTTCATGCAGGTACAGATTACATACTGCCAGCAGGAGCTACTGTAGGTGAAACAGTCTCGCTACAGTCAGGCATGGCTAACTTGGATAGATCACCAGACCACAGGTAATGGAGAATTTATAGTTCGTTAGAAGAGGTAACTGAATATATATGGGAGACCGGCAGACGGGATGCCGGCTGTCACTATACCGAATCCCGGCTGAGAGTCACCTCGCGGGCTCGCTTCACTCACCACAGGTTATATTCCCACTCAGGTGGTGGTGTATACCCACCATCCGAGTGGGAATTCGGGGCTGCGGTCGGTATTCCGACTGACAGCATTTCACTGGCTGTCGGGATTACGGATTCTGTGAATTGAATGCCGGATCCCAACAGCCGGTTTATTAGCTGCATCCCATGGGAACACACGGGACTTTTTTTGGACTGTAGTATGGTACCACTAGAGCTGCAGTCATGACTGTCTGGAAAACGTGCATTGCTTAGTACTGTGCACACTGAGTTTCCCAAAAGCCTGACAGACCATGGACACAAACAGCAGCATTCATGTCCCACCAAGTGGAAATTGGCAGTGTACTTTACACATCAATTAGCTATTGTGCCAGCCATTTACACAACATGACAGGCATATTCTGTAAAGCACTGCTGAATGTGTGCGCTATATAAATAACAGACAATATAGTACGCACACCAGCCACATGGTGCTCTCCCTAAACTGGACTCACTTTCTGGTGGTCCTCAACTGCTCAGCTGCTAAAGCACAGATATTTTGTTGTAGCACACCTGTAATCTCTGCTCACATGGAGCAAGATGCACCGAGCCTTGGAAGGTGGATAAAGTGGAGAGAGATAAAGTACCAACCAATCAGCTCCTGGCTGTCATTTTTCAAACACAGCCTGTAACATGGCAGTAAAGAGCTGGTACTTTATAACTCTCCAAGGCTTAGTACATCTTGCCCATAAACTCATAATATTAACTTTTGAAATTACCATAACACACGGAACACCTACAGTATGTGGCAATACTGGCAAGTCACAGAAGGCACTATACAAATGTAATACTTCGGTCACCAGTTATCAGAGAACAATTGTGTTATGTAAAAGTAAAAAAATGTAAACAATACTATTCATCCAACTGAAATGAATTGTAAACACTTGCCTGCATACAGAGCATTCAGCAAAGGAGTGTTGCAGTAAGCTCGAATCAGTATTTTCTGACACATTCTCAAAAATCATTACGTTTAAAATGAATAATTCTGCCTTGGCTCCAATTATCCCTTAGTAAGCAGAGCACAGTACACAGAGAAGGAAAGGGCTAGTACTGGGCAAGACAAATCAGGAAGTAGTTAGCTAGTTAGTAACACCGGGACTTGGCTGGGAGGTGGCAGGTCAGCTACAAGCGAGTGATTTACAGAAATTATATAATATATATATATATATATATTTTTTTTAAATTATTATTTATTTATTTTATTAGTAGATGCTTGATGCTAGATTTAATGTTAGTAGATCGGTAACTACCTTGCGTATCGCCTACTGCTGTATACATATACAAATACCACCAGCATGCTTTGATAGACAAGGGCTGACATTACATGCTGTGCTGAAGACTGCAGAGCAGCTAGGCAATTGCCTATGTGCGCTTAAATATATATGGAACGCGGAAAGTACAGCACATTACATCTCGCAGCACAGACGCACAGGGAGCCGCAATAGGTCTCGTCCTTGGTGCGACTGTTGTGAATGACGTGCCGCATAGTGATTATATGGATAATAGTAATTTATAAGGACTCACTTGTTTCCCAGGAACTCATGGAATTTGATCCTACCGATCGTGGTGTCTGCCTCGAAGTCCGGGAAGCAGTCCCCCAGCAATAGCCCAGGCATGCCTGCTGTCAGATGGAACACACCACGGATAAGCAGAGTAGACTAGTCTGCTCTGCTACAAAGCTGACATGTCCCGCTGCTTAATAAGTTACTCCAGTAGGCGTGGCTGCCAGGAAAGGGGAGGAGTCTCAGTGGTGCCTCTGAGAAGGGCGAAGTTATGCAGATTAGTATGAGTGAGGAGGATATAGCTGGAAACGGAGAGATCATGGCTCCCCCTACAGGTAGCTGCTGCTGCTGCTCTCATTCAATGATGTCAGTGATTTCCTTTTACTATTTGTTGAAGTTTTACTGTTTGTTGAAGTAACAGATCTTGAGCGTCACTAATGTGACTGAGAACACAAGCTGCTGGATGCCAAGTATTCCCGATGATGGGGAAGTCATGTGCTGAAGGGAAATACGCTGTCAGAGTAACCATGCACTTACCTAATCATCCTATCATGGCTAGAACAAAATTTGCATTGTTAGTTTTGACCGAAATAACCTTAATTTCTCTTATGTCCTATAGGATGCTGGGGTCAACATTAGTACCATGGGGTATAGACGGGTCCACCAGGAGCCATTGGCACTTTAAGAGATTGAGAGTGTGGGCTGGCGCCTCCCGCTATGCCCCTCCTACCAGACTCAGTTTTTAAAATGTGCTTGGAGGAGCCCGTAACAGCTAGGGGATTTCTACAGAGCTTCTGTACACTTCCACTTCTTACACCAATGAATCTTCTTAATATTCACTGAGAGGGTATTGGTTACACTAACACAAACACTTCTGTTCGAAGTTTGTTTAATATAAGCGTTCAAATGAAATCATGCACATGCATTCACTTAACAGTGATTAGTTAGCATATTAAGTAAACTAGTTTTCTTACAATAACTATTCCATTACTCAAGCCACAAAAATAATTTTTATTTCACAGCAACCGACGATCTCTGCTGGTCTCACTTCCTTGGAAGGAAAATGGTTAACATTGCCATCCACAGTATTATTACTATATATAACTTAACATTTCCATCCACAGTATTATTACTTTGTTTATCTAGCAATAAATTCTTCTGCAAATTTTATGCATTCGCTATAATGACAACAATATCAGATGTAAAACTTATACTTCCCACAATTCTAATGTAAGCACTTTTTCCCCTCAGTGACTATCTATTCTACACAATGTCCTATGGCCATGTCGTTGGTGCACATGAAGTCTTTAATAGTCACGATTCTACAGCTGTTTTATTGCACAATAATAAGGGATTAGTGATCCTGGATAAAGATGACGGGAGTAGAATCTGTATCATCTGATATTAACAAAAAAAAAAACTCATTATGGTTTCAGATATAATTGACTGAAAATAGGGAGGTATGCTGCTTAGTCTGTATATAGTTATCTTAAAGTAATTATCACTCCTTTCTTATACTGTATTATGCTGGTAAAGTTTGTATAAATTATCTTACTAATGTAGATTAATTTCTTTCCTTAGTTGTCTACAGCTTATGGAGGAAATCTCTGGCCATCACAACTCTGAGGAACATAGAGAAGAGTAAGTGGGCTACTGTGTCTTAACTGCTGCTGCGGTAAGTATATTCTTATGTCTTAACAGTATATTTTATTTGTTGGCTAACTGCTGCTTTCTTCTCATAAGCTCAATATAGTCTTTCTGAATCTTGACAAACTACTCTTCCAACGTTATATTAAGTGACTTCCAATATATTACTATAATGTTAGAAGCTCTTTGTGTGAGGCGGAGTTATTTTCCCTTCAGAATACAGCCGTAGTGGCATAGTCTCTCATGCTGCCTGGACTAATATTCCCTTCCGTGAGAAGCCTTGTTTCTATGTCAGTCTCTAGGCTGTCCGCCCCTCACCTTATATGGAATGTCTGTAGCCACCCTCTGCCCTGCCTTATTCGGACACTCACGGCTTACTCAGTTAAGTGGGCCGGCTCGGGGGCGTTGTCAAGGGGCGATCTCACCAGTTAGCTCCCGCAGACCTCCTCCTCCGTCTAAGCCATCGCGTAAATGTGCCGCCTCCTCTCTTTCCCGGACGAAGCCGCAGGCAGTTGAAGTTGCGCTGTCTGAGGCGGAGATCATGACAGGTAATCCCCGGTAACAGTCCCGGTGCCTCTCCGATATCAAAGGCAGTGTCGCTCTTCACACCACCCGGCGCACTGCTCCGGCCTCACGATGCACTCCTCTCTCCTCAATCTCCTTTTCCTCAGAGCCCCCAACGGTCCTCACACGCTCCCTTTTAAATCCTCCGGCTCAGGTTCCCAGATCAGTCCCGCTCTCTTACTGCACGCGCCGGCCTCTCCTCTTCCAGGCACGCTCCAAGCACCCCCATTACCTTGCCAGTGGTCAAGTCCTGGGGCCACGAGCCCATACAACTCCTGGGCTACCAATTGTCCTGCCCAGCGCATTTACCCTCCATGAGGGTGTGATACATCTTATATAAGTTTCTGCCCTCTATGAGGGTAACATGCATTAGAAATTTTCAATACCAGTTACCACTAAGTGACATTACATTCTACAGTAAAACCCATGAACTTAAAGTGTTTTTTTTTATTTTATTTTTATAATTTTATTTTAACATAACACACTAAATCTATATGATTACATGTTGGCTTATTTTGCGAATCGCCAGGGTACTACATACATCCCGGCTTTAACTATGCGTATCCTTACGCATAACTTCCAACTCTTACTAACCATATTTCTTTAAAAGCTATAACTAATTGGATAGGAGATAATACTATAACATTAACATGAATCCTTTAACACCTATACCTCAAAGGTAGAATGCCTTGTGTACTTCTCTCTGACCTTCTCAGCAAAGACGTGAACTCTACACCATTTGCATCAGATTTGTTATATTCCGTTACGTGAGGCAATATTAACCTAGAATCATGTAGGTGACAACTTTCTTTTTCACTATCATGGGATAAGATTTCTTCATTTGCCAGGGTTAATGCGGGAGAAGCAGGGACTAGTACTGGCCAGAACAGCCCCATTACCTCTTTGACAGAGTCATTGACCAAGGATTCAGGGCATGAGCTCACTCCCTCTGTTTCTCCATTTCTGGTGTTTTCATTTTGAACCACTGAAGTCTTGTATTTTTTTAATTGGTTGCGATGTACTACTAAGGAGTAATGTCCATCATCTTTGGTGACACGATAGACGGCCACCTCAGGCCGTGGAATCTCTGTTATTTGGTAAGGTGTTGCTTCCCAATAGCTATCCAGTTTGCTATGTTGATGATTATTTTTCTTCAATACCCAATCGCCTATCTTCAGAGACTCAGCCAAAGCATTTTCATTGTAGCGTTCGGCCTGTTGCTTTCGTACCTGATCCATTCTTTGATTTACGATAGTTTGTGCAGTTTTTAGACGTCGTTGATGTTCCTTCACCCAATCTGTACGGGGAATTGTTTTTTGGGCGATTTCTGTAGGCACATCCAATCTGATGTCTGCAGGCAATTTGCCCTCCCGACCGAATAGTAAATAGAATGGGGTATATCCAGTAGAGCTATGTTCTGTGTTATTGTATAAGAAGGTGATCTCTGGTAATAATATCGGCCAATCTTGACGCTCCGAAGCGGGAATTGCCCTTAACATACCGATCAGCGATTGATTCATCCTTTTACATAATCCGTTGCATTGGGGGTGATATGCAGTAGTTCTTAATTTCTTACACCCGTATAGAACGCATAGTTCCCAAAACAAGTGCGATTCAAACGCCGGTCCTTGTTCAGTTAATATATTTTCCGGATACCCGTAAGGACGAACGAAAGCTCTCCATAGCAATTCCGCAGTGGTTCTTGCGGACAGATCTCGCACTGGAAGGGCTACAGCAAATTTGGAATAGTGATCTATCATGGTAAGAGCATATTGATACCCAGTTCGGGTAGACTTTAATTTGATATGATCTAGAGACACCAGTTCTAATGGATGAGTAGTTGTTATAGGATGAAGAGGGGCTTTCTGATTTGCAGAAGCTGGTTTGCGAAGGATACAATTTGGACAGTTGGCACACCAATTTGTTATATCTTCTCGCATTCCAATCCAAAAAAAATCTTTTCCGTAGTTGAGCTTCCAACTTCTGGGCCCCGAAATGTCCCGATTGGTTATGATACGCTTGGAGCAGGGAGTCTTTATCCTGATGTGGTAACACAATTTGCATGATGGGGCGATGCGTTCTCGGGCTGATTCCGCAACGAACTAAAAGTCCCTTTTGTATCCTTAACCGATCTCTTTGACGCCAAAGTTTTAACAGCTGTGGTTCGGTTACTTGTCGTTCTAGTTTATTCAACACTTTTCCGGATAGTAACAGAGTTTTCAACTTGTTTAAGATACTACTCTCTTGCTGGATTTGACGCCATTTCTCCTCCGGTTCTAGTTCGTCCACACTCGAGTTATCTTGCGCCTGTATTGACTGTATCTTGGTAATCACAAACCGTTGTTGAATGAGCAGATCATGAAATTGTGGCATTTCTACGTCTTCCCACTTATCCTCTTTATTGGTACTTTCATTTGTGTCAGATAGACGGGACAGGGCGTCAGCATCACCATTACTTTTCCCACTCCTATACTTGACAGTGAACTGGTAATTGGCTAATCGGGAGCACCATCGCTGTTCCAAAGCTCCCAGGTGAGCTGTTGCCAAATGAGAAAGCGGCTTATTGTCAGTAAATGCTATGAATGGAGTGGCGGCCAGGTAGTTTTTTTAATTTTTCCGTAACGGCCCACACTAATGCCAATAACTCTAAATTGAAGGCGCTATAATTTGTGTCATTTCTTTCAGTTTTTCTCAAGCTTCGACTTGCATAGGCAATTACTCGTTCTTTCCCTTGTTGGTTTTGTGACAGGACAGCTCCCAACCCTTGATAACTAGCGTCAGTATAGAGTTGGAATGGTTAACTGTAATCAGGATATGCTAGTATAGGCGTTTGAGTGAGGAATGCCTTCAGCTTGTCAAATGCATCTTGTTGTGTGTCTGTCCATACTAACGGTGTATTCCGATGTTGCTGAATCCTGGGAGTCCCTCGAAGTAGCTCATGGAGCGGAGCCGCAACGTGAGCAAAGTTAATCACGAATCGACGATAGTATCCAACAAAGCCTAAGAACTTTCTCACTTCCCTTAAGGTGGTCGGTGTAGGCCAGTCCAATACGGCAGCTATTTTCTCTGGATCAGGAGTTACTCCTTCTGCACTTACAATATGTCCCAAATACTGTACTCGGGTCTTCAAGAGATGGCATTTAGGTTTGACCTTCAGACCATACTCCGCTAACCATTGAAAGACCTCATGGAGATGCGTGAGGTGTTCTTGGTAATCATGGGAGAAGACTATTATGTCATCTAAATACAGCAGCACCATGTCGAAATTCCTAGACCCTAGACAATGCTCCATGACTCGTTGGAATGTCCCTGGAGCATTACAAAGTCCGAACGGCATTCTCTCAATCTAATCCCATAGGAGTGGTAAAAGCTGTTTTTTCTTGATCCGGATCTGCCAGTAACCACTAGTTAAATCAAGTGTAGAAAAGTAGGTGGCCGATCTCAGAGCTGTGAAAGATTCTTCAATCCTCGGCAAGGGATACGCGTCTTTGTGTGTTACTTGATTACGTTTTCTGTAATCAATACAAAAGCGCAAATTTACGTCTTTTTTTCGAACCAATACTATGGGTGCCGCCCATGGACTATGACTTTCTTTTATTACCCCGGATGTCTTCATTTCTTCTAACATTTGCTTTACGGGTTGATATAAGGCTGGGACCAGGGGTCGATATCGCTCTTTAATAGGTGGCGCATTTCCCGTGGGAATATAATGTTGAACCTGTGCAACTAATCCGAAATCCGCTGAATGTTTACTAAAAGTAACAGAATGTTCTTTGACTTCCTTGAGTACTCCTTGTTTGAGCTCTTCTGCAGTATCTTTTTCCCCTATTTGTATTTCTTCCCACCATGACGACACTTGTTCATCTTTGTCACTGGTGTCCGTGCTGATGTCTATCTGATTAAGGGAAGAGATTACATCAACACTGTCCTGGAAATCAGTCCATACCAGTTTAGCCATGGTTTGATTCCGACATAATCTCACGGGGTAGTCATGAGGGTTAAGAATTCGTAAAGGCACTCGTCCTCCGATCGGCTACTTTCACTTTTCCGACCTCTCCCGAGGCATTTATAAATCTTTGTTGTCCTTGAAGAGCCCTGATAGTTCTCTGTAACGCTTGTTGAAAAATTGGCGGTATATTAGACAATTCCTTCCTTAAGGCAGCAATTAGTTCTTCTGGACAGTTTTGTAATACATTCATCCCTACAATAATAGAGGGAACTGTTGGGTCATCTACATTGGTGATAAGACATCCTTGTCTCGGGAGAACAGCCTGTCCTATCTTAAAGTCAAATTCGTAATATCCCTGGCAAGATATATTTAGTCCATTGCTAGCCAGAAGCCTGAGCCAAGGTGGTGGGGGTGGCATTATTCCCGTCAATTGCCAATGTTGCTGGAAGACTCCCATCTGGATAGTAGTTACTTGAGAGCCGGTGTCTAATATAGTCGATACCTGTACTCCATTAATCTGGATGTTCACTATAGGACATTGTCCCACATATTGCGGGCACCATTCTTCTGGCGTAGGACCTATTGTGTTGCTTGCCCCCGAGGGTTGGTCTCTGGCCTCGGGGTGTTGTCGTTTAAAGACTCCTCTTGACGGCAGACTCGCTCAATGTGCCCACTGATATTACATCGCCTACAGATAGGACGTCCCTGTGAATCAAATCGGTCAGTGGGCCTTCTACCTCTTCCTGACGGTGACTCCCACCACTCATTCCTTGGTCTTCTCCGATCCGTACGCCAATTTGATTCTATTTTTTCAAATGGGGCTTGTTTACTGAGTTTTTGTAACTCTCGGTTCATTGCCGCCATTCCTACCATCAATTCTTCCATTTGCCCCTTTAATAATCATACAGGATCCGTAATGGGGGCCTGTGCACCCTGCTGAGCGAATTTTTCCGGTTTGACCTTTTCACCTGATATACTATACAGATCAGCCCTATTCTCTGATGATTCTTGATATCCTGGCATTTCAGGAAAGGAAACCTCTTTTGGTTGACTTGAACCAACTACTTTTATCGCTGCCTCCTTAAAGTCTAAAAAGGAGTCTTTTTTTTTTTTTAATCTCAAAAGTTTCAATTGGGATTTACTATTCTCACAGCTGGTTCCATCTATGAATTGATTTATCAGGACCTCGTCCACTTCTCTTACTTCTGTCTCATCTATCTCCTTAATGTCTCTCAATGCTTCCTGTAAACTTAATGCAAAGTCTCTTAACGCCTCTCCTGCTTGTTGTTTCCTAGAATAAAACCGTGACTTAAGCTCTGACAGTGTACTAATGTCAAAGGTGGTTGCTAACCTTTGGAACACCTGTTCTGCCATCTGTCGCTCTTCTAAGGGCCAAGATAGCACTTCCCGCAATGCCGACTCTTTTAGCTGCCCTATTAAGATTTCTACTTGCTGCAGATTGCCTAAGGGATATAGTCTAAACATTGATTGCATCTTAGTTTTAAACTGAATAAATGTGTTAGCATTCTTGTGTCTTGCCTCTCCCGAATATGTGGGCAACCACGGGGCCCCAAAATAATATGGCATAGTGATCTGATTTACACTTGCCATGACTGATTGTAATGATTGTGGACCACCCGTCCTTGTTTGAGAACTTTGTGAACTTGTTGTTGGTTGTTCTTCTGTTGACATGTTCGTATCCGTATCCTGTTCTGTAGACGCCAAAGTTTGTACACTTCCACTTCTTACACCAATGAATCTTCTTAATATTCACTGAGAGGGTATTGGTTACACTAACACAAACACTTCTGTTCGAAGTTTGTTAAATATCAGCGTTCAAATGAAATCATGCACATGCATTCACTTAACAGTGATTAGTTAGCATATTAAGTAAACTAGTTTTCTAGCAATAACTATTCCATTACTCAAGCCACAAAAATAATTTTTATTTCACAGCAACCGACGATCTCTGCTGGTCTCACTTCCTTGGAAGGAAAATGGTTAACATTGCCATCCACAGTATTATTACTATATATAACTTAACATTTCCATCCACAGTATTATTACTTTGTTTATCTAGCAATACATTCTTCTACAAATTTTATGCATTCGCTATAATGACAACAATCAGATGTAAAACTTATACTTCCCACAATTCTAATGTAAGCACTTTTTCCCCTCAGTGACTATCTATTCTACGCAATGTCCTATGGCCATGTCGTTGGTGCACATGAAGTCTTTAATAGTCACGATTCTACAGCTGTTTTATTGCACAATAATAAGGGATTAGTGATCCTGGATAAAGATGACGGGAGTAGAATCTGTATCATCTGATATTAACAAAAAAAAACCTCATTATGGTATCAGATATAATTGACTGAAAATAGGGAGGTATGCTGCTTAGTCTGTATATAGTTATCTTAAAGTAATTATCACTCCTTTCTTATACTGTATTATGCTGGTAAAGTTTGTATAAATTATCTTACTAATGTAGATTAATTTCTTTCCTTAGTTGTCTACAGTTTATGGAGGAAATCTCTGGCCATCACAACTCTGAGGAACATAGAGAAGAGTAAGCGACTGGGCTACTGTGTCTTAACTGCTGCAGCGGTAAGTATATTCTTATGTCTTAACAGTATATTTTATTTGTTGGCTAACTGCTGCTTTCTTCTCATAAGCTCAATATAGTCTTTCTGAATCTTGACAAACTACTCTTCCAACGTTATATTAAGTGACTTCTAATATATTACTATAATGTTAGAAGCTCTTTGTGTGAGGCGGAGTTATTTTCCCTTCAGAATACAGCCGTAGTGGCATAGTCTCTCATGCTGCCTGGACTAATATTCCCTTCCGTGAGAAGCCTTGTTTCTATGTCAGTCTCTAGGCTGTCCGCCCCTCACCTTATATGAAATGTCTGTAGCCACCCTCTGCCCTGCCTTATTCGGACACTCACGGCTTACTCAGTTAAGTGGGCCGGCTCGGGGGCGTTGTCAAGGGGCGATCTCACCAGTTAGCTCCCGCAGACCTCCTCCTCCGTCTAAGCTGTCGCGTCAATGTGCCGCCTCCTCTCTTTCCCGGACGAAGCCGCAGGCAGTTGAAGTTGCGCTGTCTGAGGCGGAGATCATGACAGGTAATCCCCGGTAACAGTCCCGGTGCCTCTCCGATATCAAAGGCGGTGTCGCTCTTCACACCACCCGGCGCACTGCTCCGGCCTCACGACGCACTCCTCTCTCCTCAATCTCCTTTTCCTCAGAGCCCCCAACGGTCCTCGCACGCTCCCTTTTAAATCCTCCGGCTCAGGTTCCCGGATCAGTCCCGCTCTCTTACTGCACGCGCCGGCCTCTCCTCTTCCAGGCACGCTCCAAGCACCCCCATTACCTTGCCAGTGGACAAGTCCTGGGGCCACGAGCCCATACAACTCCTGGGCTACCAATTGTCCTGCCCAGCGTATTTACCCTCCGTGAGGGTGTGATACATGTTATTTAAGTTTCTGCCCTCTATGATGGTAACATGCATTAGAAATTTTCAATACCAGTTACCACTAAGTGACATTACATTCTACAGTAAAACCCATGAACTTAAAGTGTTTTTTTTTTAAATAATTTTATTTTAACATAACACACCTAGATCTATATGATTACATGTTGGCTTAATTTGCGAATCGCCAGGGTACTACACTTCTTTAGTAAAGTTATTTTTTAGAGTTTATTATTTTATAGGGAGGCTGCTGGCAACAGCGTCCCTGCTTCGTGGGACTAAGGGGGGGAGTAGTGTCCGCCCTGTGGGGACTGAGCCACTCTCTCCTCTGACAGGACACTGAGCTCCTGAGGGGATAGATCGTTCCCCGCCTCAGGGGATCGCTCACCCCAGCAACATGCCGCCACCCCCTTACAGAGCTGAAGATCAGTGGCGAGTGAGTCACCGACCCCCCTAGCAAGCGGGGGGCCTGTGTAAAGATGGTGGGAACAGGGTAGGAACGCAGTACTAACTGCGCTCCGGAGGCTCAGCGGTAGTTAGTGCGGCGCTGTGAGGGGTGCACTGAGCCAGTGCCTAATCCCTGCACTGGTCAGCAAGCCTATCGGGGTCCGTGGATCTCAGCCAGCATTTTACCTCAGGCCAGTATAATCCTTGAGAAGAGCGGCAAGACAGCGCCATTTTGGGGGCAGAGCTTCTCGGAGTGGACCCAGCAGCATTCAGCGCCATTTTCCTGCCTGCACAGCGCTGTCCAGGAAGAGCAAGTCCCTCCACAGCAACTCCAGCTATCTGTCACAGCACCAGGGGGTTGTAGAAGTGGGGGGAGGGCTGCATTAAGACTGTGTAAGCTATTAAGGTGCACAGTTAGCACTAGTAGGGGTTTCCCTTTACATTAAAAGCGCTGTGTGTGTGTTGGCTCCAATCTCTGTGTCTCTCTTGCCATTCTTGGGGGTGAAACTCTGTCTGTCCTCCCCGGTGTGTGTGTGTGTGTGTGTGTGTGTGTGTGTGTGTGTGTGTGTGTGTGTGTGTGTGTGTAGTGTCTGTGGTTTCCATTAAGCAATGTCCAGGGACTCTGTGTCATATGCTGCAGAGGATATGTCCTCTCACGATGATCCCATTCCATGTAATCAGGATTGCACTGGTTTAGCACAGATACCAGCAAGGGAGTGGTTATCATCTATCAAATCTATGATTTCTCAGATTTCAAACAGGTTGCACAAAATGAATCTGCAACTCAGGCTTTACAGAACTCTTTGGCAGTCTGGCCCAGTTCTGGTACCTCAGGGTTCCCCGCCAGAGCCGACCATAGGCATAGGCAAACTAGGCAATTGCCTAGGGCATTTGGGGCATCATCAGCTTCTGCTGATTAAAATGATATGCGGCATGCCTATATTCTGTATGTAGCATTTCATATGCAGATACAGCCACAGTCTCACATGGTATATAGGCATGCTGCATATCATTTTAATCAGCAGAAGCTGCTTGTGCATCCTAGCCACATAGCAATGCAAATAAGATGCATTGTCATAAAAAAAGGTGCCCGATGTTAGCATTGATGCAAGATTTGTGAGGACACATCTGTATCCAAGCAGAGGCAGAGGCCACAGTGTTAGTGGAAGTGTGAGTGCTGTGTGCATGTGAGTGGGTTGGTTGTGCAGTAGTGTTCAGAATATGTGTAAGGAGCATTATGTGTGTCATGTAAAAATTCATTAATAATGTGCGACATGTGTAAAGGGCCACTTTGTGTGTCATTATGTGTATAAGGGCATTAATAATGTGTGGCATATGTGTAACAGGGTACTACTGTATGTGTGTTATTATGTGTATAGGGGCACTAATAATGTGCAGCAAATGTGTAGGGGGCACTATGTGTGTCATAATGTGTATAAGGGCATTAATAATGTGTGGCATATGTGTAAGGGACATTATGTGTAAAAGGGCATTAATAAAGGTTGTCATAATGTGTAAGGTGCATTATGTTTATAAGGACATTAATGTGTCTCATATGTGTAAGGGGCATTACTGTGTGGAATTGTGTATAAATGCATTACTAATGTGTGGCATTATGTGTATAAGGTGCTCTACTATGTGGCGTTGCATATAGAAAGGGCACTACTGTGTCATCTAATGTGAATAAAGAGCAATAAGGTGTGGTGTAATGTGAATAAGGAGCAATTCAGTGTGATGTAATGTGAAGAGTAACGTTTATAAGGTAAAGTGATACTACTGTGGGATGTAATATGAATTATGGACACTATCGCAAGATAAAATGTGAATAAAGTTGCAGTACTGTGTGGCGTAATTGGAATTGGGGTTACTATTGTGTGGCCATGCCCCTTCCTAGCAAGAAGATGCCCCTTTTTGGGCTGTGCGTCAAATGTGCGAACTGTTCCTATTTAAAATATAGGGGGTACAAGGACTGCTATGGGTGAGGGGTGATGGTGCTGGGAAAGAGGTGCAAGGTCAGAGGCAGAACCAGCGGTGGTGCTAGGGGGCACCAGCCAAAATCTTGCCTAGGGCATCATATTGGGTAGGGCCGGTTCTGCTCCCCGCTGTATATTCACATAAACGTGCTCTTGCGCAGATCATGCAGGATTCTACGGATACCGATTCCGACACTGCAGACGGTGACGGGGATGTGTTGCAGGGGGCAGCATCTCTTGCTAAAGGGGTGCAGTTGATGATAGAGGCTATTAGAGATGTGTTGAATATTGCTGATACAACACCTGAGCAGGATGAGGAGGTTTACTTCACTGAAAATAAGAAAGCCTTGCTAACCTTCCCTGCGTCAAAGGAATTAGATGCTATTTTTGAAAAGGCTTGGGAAAACCCAGATAAAAAATTCCAGATACCTAAAAGGGCTCTGGTGGCATTTACTTTCCCGGTAGAGGATAGGAAAAAATGGGAAAACCCGCCTATTGTTGACGCGTCAGTATCCAGACTCTTAAAAAAGGTGGTTTTACCTGTTCCAGGATCTACCGTCTTGAAAGAGCCGGCTGATCATAAGATTGATAATGCACTCAAATCCATGTACACTGATTCTGGGGCAATACTAGGTCCCACTATTGTCAGTGCTTGGATTGCCAAAGCTATAGTAAAGTGGCACGTTACTTGAAGACTTGGATACTATGGAGAAATGTGATGTTGAATTGTTTTTACGTAATATTCAGGATTCGGCAGGATTTCTGGTAGAATCCATGAAAGACCTGGGTTCCATGGCTGTGGGAATTTCTTCCATGTCTGTATCAGCTCATCAAGGACTGTGGTTGCGCCAGTGGTCTGCCAACGCGGAATCCAGGTGAAGTGTGGAGACCCTACCCTACACAGGTCAGGCTCTCTTTGGGGAAGAGATAGATGCGTGGATCTCCACGGCTACGGCTGGAAAAGTCACCTTTTCTTCCCTAAGCTTCACCTGCTCCGAAGAAACCCTTTTCTTCAGCTACATCACAGCCCTTTCGGTCTACCAAGCCCAGAAAGGCCAAGCCGTCCAACACCTTCTTTCGGGGAGGTCGGCCGAAGTCCAAGAAAACTGCAGCAGCAGGTTCCCAGGAAGAGTAACCTGCTTCAGGTACACCAAAGTTCTCCACATGACGGTGGAATGCACATCGCGGAGGTGGGGCCAGTGGGAGCGAAACTCAGGCATTTCAGTCACGTCTGGGTGTCATCCAGCCTGGACCCCTGTGTGCAAGATATTGTGTCTCAGGGGTACAAGCTGAAATTTCAAAATCTCCCTCCTCAACGATTTTTCAAATCAGGCTTGCCAGCTCTGCTGGCAGACAGGACTGTCCAGCAAGAAGCCATCCAGAAATTGGTAGAGTCACAGGTCATTGTGCCAGTACCACCTCATATGGAAAACAAAGGTTACTATTCAAACCTTTTCGTGGTACTGAAACCGGACAGTTCGGTCAGGCCCATTCTGAACCTAAAGTCACTAAACCACTTTCTGAGGGAGTTCAAGTACAAAATGGAGTCTCTAAGGGCAGTAATATCAGGTCTGGAGGAGGGGGAATTCCTGGTATCCCTGGATATCAAGGATGCGTACCTCCACATTCCAATTTGGCTGCCGCATCAAGCTTATCTTCGATTCGCACTGATGGACTGTCATTTTCAGTTCAAGGCCCTACCATTTGGCCACTCCACAGCACCGAGAGAATTCAACAAGGTGATGGCGGAAATGATGATTCTTCTCCACAGACAGGGGGTGAACATAATTCTGTATCTGAACTATCTGTTGATAAAGGCATCGTCCAAGGAGAAGCTGTTACGGTCCATAGCTCTAATGACCCAGCTTTTCAGGGAATTGGTTGGATCCTGTATCTTCCAAAATCTCATTTAGAACCAACCAGGAGGTTGTCCTTTCTGGGAATGATCCTCGACATGGAAGTGCAGAGGGTGTTCCTTCCAGAGGAAATAGTGCTGGTGATACAAACAATGGTCCGGGATGTCCTGAAGCCAACCCGGGTGTCGGTTCATCAGTAGATTCGCCTTCTGGGGAAGATGGTGGCCTCTTACAAGTCTCTGCATTACGGGAGGTTTCACGTTCGGTCCTTCCAACTGGATCTCCTGGACAAGTGGTCGGGTCCCATCTACACATGCACCAGAGAATACGTCTGTCGCCAAAGGCCAGGATTTCACTCCTCTGGTGCCTGTAATTACCTTACTTTCTGAAGGGCCGCAGGTTCGGGATTCAGGACTGGATCCTTCTAACTATGGATGCAAGTCTCCGGGTTGGGGCGCAGTCACTCAAGGGGAAACCTTCCAAGGAAGGTGGTCAAGTCTGGAAGCCAGGCTGCTGATAAATATTCTGGAGCTAAGAGCCATCTACAATGGTCTTCTCCAAGTGGCCCATCTTCTGAGAAATCGGGCGGTTCAAGTTCAGTCGGACAATGTGACAACAGTGGCTTACATAAACCGACAGGGCGGAACGAAGAGCAGAGCTGCAATGTCAGAGATAACAAGAATCATCCTTTGGGCAGAAAAACCCGTGTTGGCGCTGTCAGCAATCTTCATTCCGGGAGTAGACAACTGGGAAGCATACTTCCTCAGCAGACACAATCTCCAATCCAGAAGAGTGGGGGTCTCCATCCGGAGGTGTTCAAGGAGGTAACAGATATTTGGGGCGTACCCCAGATCGACATGATGGCCTCTCATCTCAACAAAAAGCTTTGTAGGTATTGTTCCAGGTCGAGGGACCCGCAAGCAGTGGCGGTGGACGCCCTAGTGACTCCATGGGTGTTCCAGTCGGTGTACATGTTTTCTCCACTTCCACTCATCCCAAGGGCTCTAAAGAAATTTCCTGCGGTGGAGATTCAATTGGGACGGTTTTCTCCTCTTCCTACAAGCCGATGTGGATATGGGCCTGATGTTGGGATCTGTGAAGTTCCAGATTTCGGCCCTATCCATTTTCTTCCAGAAACAGTTGGCTGCCCTCCCCTAGGTTCAGACCTTTTTGAAGGGAGTTCTGCACATCCAACCTCCCTTTGTACTGCCTACGGCACCTTGTGACCTTAACGTGGTGTTGCAGTTCCTCCAATCGGACTGGTTCCAGCCTCTACAGGAGGTTGAGGTCAAATTTTTTACATGGAAGGCTGTCACGTTGTTTGCCTTAGCTTCTGCTAGACGTGTGTCGGAGTTGGGGGCTTTGTCCTGTAAAAGCACATACTTGATCTTCCACAAAGATAGAGCTGAGCTCCGGACATGTCAGCAGTTTCTTCCGAAGGTTGTGTTGGCATTTCATATCAACCAACCTATTGTGGTGCCAGTGGCTACTGACGCCTCAATTTCATCAAAGTCCTTGGATGTTGTAAGGGATCTGAAAATCTATGTGAAGAGGACTGCTCGTCACAGAAAATTGGACTCTCTGTTTGTCCTGTATCATCCCAAGAAAATTGGGTGTCCTGCTTCTAAGCAGACGATCTCTCGCTGGATCAGGTTCACTATCCATCATGCGTATTCTACGGCAGGATTGCCGTGTCCTACGACTGTCAAGGCCCACTCTACTCGTAAGGTGGGGTCTTCCTTTGCGGCTGCCTGGGGTGTCTTGGCGTTACAACTTTGCCGAGCTGCAACTTGGTCTGGGTCGGACACGTTTGCAAAGTTCTACACTTTCGATACTTTGGCCTCTGATGATCTGAAGTTCAGTCAATCAGTTCTGCAGGAGCCTCCATGCTCTCCCTCCCATTCTGGGAGCTTTGGTACATCCCCATGGTACTAATGTGGACCCCAGCATCCTCTAGGACTCAAGAGAAAATAGGATTTTGGTTACCTACCGGTAAATCCTTTTCTCGTAGTTCGTAGAGGATGCTGGGCACCCGCCCAGCGCTTCGTTTTCCTGCTATCGTTATTTGGTTCAGTACAACTTTGTTTTAGTTGAGTACTGCATTGTTACATGGTAAGTAATGTTTCAGCGGTTGCTGAGTTTTCAAGCTAAGTTAGCTTGATGTGCTGTGTATGTGTGAGCTGGTATGAATCTCGCCACTATCTGTGTTAAACCCTTCTCTCGAAAATGTCCGTCTTCTCGGGAATAGTTTCTAGACTGAGTCTGGTAGGAGGGGCATAGAGGGTGGAGCCAGCCCACACTCTCAAACTCTTAAAGTGCCAATGGCTCCTGGTGGACCCGTCTATACTCCATGGTACTAATCTGGACCACAGCATCCTCTATGGACTACGAGAAAGGGATGTACTGGTATGTAACCAAAATCCTATTTTCTGATTTAAACAATTTTTTTTTATTGCAAGTAGGATTTTACCCTGAGTGCATATTGGAATAGTGATGACCATTGATGGCTCTGGTCTAGACCATCGATAGTTGCTATCAATGGATGGTCGATGGCCACCCCTATACTGGATTAAATACATTTTATTTATAAGAAACAGGACAGTCATAAACAAATACAGTCAATGTTTTCAATGTCACATCAGCTTGATCAATTAGGGTAAAAATCTGTGAACTTGGGCAGCTGTAACTGCTGTACAGCCGTGGCCAAAAGTTTTGAGAATGGAACAAATATTGATTTTCACAGTTTGCTACTTCAGTGTTTTTAGACCTTTTTGTCAGATGTTACTATGGTACACTGAAGTAAAAATAGGATTTTAATTACCTACCGGTAAATCCTTTTCTCGTAGTCCGTAGAGGATACTGGGCTTCCATTTAGTACCATGGGGTATAGACGGGTCCTTTGGGAGCCACTGGCATGATAAGACTTCTCCCTCTATGCCCCTCCTACTAGACTCAGTCTAGAAACTGTGCCGGTGGAGACGGACATACTTCGAGAGAAGGAAATACAGATAGTGGTGAGATTCACACCAGCTCACACCGAATGGAAAAAACCATGCAGACCAGCATGCAACATGGAGAAACCAGGACAAGAAAGTATACTGGTGCCGGCTGAATTTCAAATAATGAATGGATATGAGTTTTTCAATAAAAAGTTATTCATACATTTATTAAGAATTATGCTATAAATTATTACATCGAATCTGATAGTCAAAAGGGTAAGATTCGTGTTAAAACAATTGCGAGTCTCTCAAATTAACATGTGACCACTTCTATCTCCACTTAAACAATATGCACTTGTTTTCTGGCTAGGACTCATTCCTCCAAAGTGTCCTCAATACGCTTTGGATAGAGGTATTTCCATGGTCTCAGGAAAAAAGTCCCCTTGGTTCTCAATTGCAGATCGAGGTCCAATGGCAACAAGGGAATGTCCAGAGATTCCAAATGGACAGCGCTGATGAGGATCCTGTGGGAGTTTGTAAGTCCAATAGTTGCCTGATGGTTAAGAATAATAAGTGCAGTGCCTGTGGTCAGGAGGTGAAGGGCTCAACGCGTTTCGCTGGTCTTAGTCACCGTCAGCTTCCTCAGGAGCATATGGAGAAACCATGCTAACCAGCATGCACTATTAAGAAATCATGCAAAACCGCATGAAACATGAAGAAACCATGTCAACCAGCACGTAACATGAAGAAACCATACTAACCAGCAGGTAACATGAAGAAATCATGTCAACCATCATGCAACACAAAGAAAACGTGTTATCTAGCATGAAACAGGAAGCAACCATGCCAATCAGCATGTAACCTGAAGAAACTATGCTAACCATGCATGAAGGAGGAACAGCAACAGCTGAACCAATACTTAACCAAGTAGCAACGCAGGAAAACGAAGCACTGGGCGGGCACCCAGCATCCTCTATGGACTACGAGAAAAGCATTTATCGGTAGATAATTAAAATCCTATTTTCTCTTACGTCCTAGAGGATGCTGGAGTTCCATTTAGTAACATGGGGATGTACCAAAGTTCCCAGTACGGGAGGGAGAGTGCTGAGGATCCTGCAGAATGGAGTGACCAAACTTTAGGTCCTCAGATGCCAAAGTATCGAACTGGTAGAACTTCAGCAAACGTGTTCGACCCCGACCAAGCAGTTGGTCGGCAAAGCTGTAAAGCCAAGACACCCCGTGCAGCTGCCAAGGAACAACCCACTGTACGAGTAGAGTGGGCCTTAACAGATCTTGGACACAGCAGGCCTGCCATAGAATAAGCATGCTGGATTGTAAATCTGATCCAATGAGCAAATGTCTGCTTAGAAACAGGACACCCAACCATGTTGGGACCATAAAGGACAAACAGAGCGTCCGACTACCTGTGACTAGAAGTCCTCTTCACAAGTTAGAAATTTGACGTCCACCTCCTGTAAAGGCTCAAACCAATCCGACTGCAGGAACTGCAGCACCACATTAAGATCCCAAGGTGCCGTAGGAGGCACAAAGGCTGGCTGGATGTGCAGAATCCCTATCAAGAAAGTCTGAATCTCAGGGAGTGCAGCCAATTGTTTCTGGAAGAAAATGGACAAGGCCAAAATCTGGACCTTATATGGAGCGGAAGCATAGGCCCAGAACCACACCTGCTTGCAGAAAGAGGAGAAACCGTCCTAGTTGAAACTCCACCATAGGAAACTTCTTGGATTCACACCAAGACATGTACGTTTTCTAAATGCGATAATAATGTTTAGTCGTTACCCCATTCCTAGTCTGTAGGAATGACTTTGTTCGGAATGCCCTTTCGATCTAAGATCTGGCATTCAACCTCCATGCCATCAACATAGCCATGTAAGTCTTGATAAGTGCACGGCCCCTGTTGCAGAAGGTCCTCGTGAAGAGGAAGAGGCCTCGGATCTTCCAGCAGTAACTCCTCTGGATATGTCCGCATTCAAAGGATTAGCTACCAGCGGCCGGGAGGACTTTTTATATTTATAAGACTGTGCTCGGGTTGTAAGGATCCCATTTAGGTGATACTAATCATCTGCATTTGGACACTTTAAGCTCTTAAAAAGAACACCTCTATTGTAGTTCTATTGTGAACTCCCTAAATGTGCTTTTTTAAAGTAGGGTAAAAAAATTTTACCGGCAGGTAATTTACTTAATTCACTTAATTGCATTATAAAAATATTGATTGTTTTTATACCCATGTATGATGCATTATAATTATTTTTTCTTCACTTTGTGGGGAATTTCTGTTTCTAGTAACTCCAGAAGATCCCCGTACCAAGCACTTATTGGCAAGTCCGGAGCAATGAGGATCACCTGAACTCTTGTTCTTTTTAGTAGCTTGAGATTCATGGGATGAGTGGAAGTGGAGGGAACACATACACTGACTGGGACACCCACGGAATTACCAGGGCGTCCACCACCACTGCTTGTGGGTCTCGTGACCTGGAACAGTATCTTCGAAGCTTCTCATTGAGGCGAGAGGCCATTATGTCTATCTGAGGTACACCCCATCGGCTTGTTACCTCTGCGAATACCTCCGGGTGGAGGCCCCATTCTCCTGGATGGAGACCGTGTCTGCTGAGGAAGTCTGCTTCCCAGTTGTCCACTCCCGGAATGAAGACTGCTGACAGCGCCCGTGCATGCTTCTCTGCACAGAGGAGGATTATTGCCCTGCTCTTCGTTCCACCCTGCCTGTTTATGTAGGACACCGCTGTGACGTTGTCCGACTGAACCTGAATGGCTTGATCTCGCAGAAGATGTGCCGCTTGTAGAAGGTCGTTGTACACGGCCTTCAGATCCAGAATGTTTGTTGGAAGGAGAGATACCTGAACTGTCCGCTTTCCTTTGAAGTTTTTCCCCTGAGTGACTGCTTGCCAACCCCTGAGACTTCATCTGTGGTTAGATGAATCCAATTCTGAATCCCGAACCTGCAGCCCTCGAGTAGGTGAGAAGTTTGCAGCCACCAGAGGAGTGAAATTTTGGCTTTCGGCTACACGCGTATCTGCTGGTGCATGTGACCAGGAGATCCAGTGGGAAAGACCTTGCAAGGAATCTTCCGTACTGTCGAGCCTCTTAGTAGGCAACCATATTTCCCAGAATGCGAATGCACTGATGAACCGATACCCAGGCTGGCATCAGGACATCCTGGACCATTGATTGGATCACCAACGCTTTCTTCACTGTTAGAAACACCCTCTGCATTTCCATCCTCAGGAAGAAACGCCTCCTTATCGGCTTCCAATGCAAAATTGGAAGCTTCAGGATCCATCCGAGATCCCGGGACAGTTGATTTGAGAGCGCAACACTCCATAACAACATCTCCCTGGAGGATGTTAAGGTTGCCCAGATATGGAATTATGTCAACTCCTGGTTTGTGGAGCGGGAGTATAAAGGCTGCCATGGCCCTGATGAACACCCCCGGTGTTGCGTAGAAGCCAAGCTCAGTGTTTGGAACTGGAAGTGACATAGTTGTAGTGCAACCTTAGATAGGCGTAGAGAGGTGGCTAGATTGGAATGTGAAGTACGCACCCCTGATATCCCGGCATACCAGGAATTCCTCTACATCTTGAGCAGAGATCACGACTCCCAGACTCCATCCTGTTTTGAACACCCGCCAGTAGGGAATCAATGACCCTAGGTTTGAATAGTAACCCCTGTAACGTAAATGAGGTGGAACTGGAATAATAGGATTTTAATACCTACCGGTAAATCCTTTACTCTTAGTTCGTAGAGGATGCTGGGGATGCTTCAAAAACCATGGGGTATAGACGGGATCCGCAGGAGACATGGGCACTTTAAGACTTTGAATGGGTGTGAACTGGCTCCTCCCTCTATGCCCCTCCTCCAGACTCCAGTTTAAGTAACTGTGCTCAGGGAGACGGACATTTCGAGGAAAGAATTTATTGATAAACCACGGTGAGCATTTTACCAGCTCACACCTCCAGTATGCCGCAGAACGTGGCATTCAATAGAAAACCAGTCGACGGCATGAAGAATACACAGCAATATGCTGACATAAACCTGTGTGTGTAAACACGACCACTAACAGCATAACGCATGCCATGGCATGAATATCGTCAGCAACAGGCTGACTTAAATGCAACACACCATGTGTGTAAACATACCCAATAACTGCAGATACAGTACGCACTGGGACGGATGGACTAAGAGATAAGGATTTACCGGTAGGTATTAAAATCCTATTTTATCATACGTCCTAGAGGATGCTGGGGATGTTTCAAGAACCATGGGGTTTATACCAAAGCTCTAGAACGGGCGGGAGAGTGCGGATGACTCTGCAGCACCAATTGACCCAACAAGAGGTCCTCCTCAGCCAGGTTATCAAACTTGTAAAACTTCGCAAAGGTGTTTGATCCCGACCAAGTAGTAGCTCTGCAAAGCTGTAATGCCGAGACCCCTCGGGCAGCTGCCGAGGACGAGCCCACCTTTCTGGTAGAACGGGCTTTCACCAATTTTGGTAACTTAATTCTGCCATAGAATGAGCCTGCTGAATCGTATTACAGATCCAGCGTGCAATAGTCTGCTTGGAAGCAGGAGCCCTAATCTTGTTGGGAGCCCACCGGACAAACAGAGCCTCTGTTTTCCTAATCTGAGCCGTTCTGGCGACATAGATTTTCAAAGCTCTGACCACCTCAAGAGACTTCAATTCCGCCAAGGCGTCAGTAGCCACTGGCACCACAATAGGCTGGTTTACGTGAAACGATGAAACCACTTTTGGCAGAAATTGCTGACGAGGTCTCAACTCCACTCTATCTGCATGGAAGATTAAATAGGGGCTTTTGTGAGACAAAGTCGCCAATTCACACACCCGCCTTGCGGATGCCAAGGCCAACAGCATGACCACTTTCCAAGTAAGGAATTTCGACTCAACCTTACGCAAAGGTTCAAACCAATGAGATTGCAGGAACTGCAACACCACATTAAGATCCCATGGTGCCACTGGGGGCACAAAGGGAGGTTAGATGTGCAGCACGCTCTTTACAAAGGTCTGAACTTCTGGAAGGGAGGCCAATTCTTTCTGAAAGAAAATAGATAAGGCCGAAATTTGTACTTTAATGGAGCCTTACTTTAGGCCCGCATCCACACCTGCTTGCAAAAAATGGAGCAAACGCCCCAGCTGAAATTCTTCCGTAGGAGCCTTCTTGGATTCACACCAAGACACATGTTTTCTCCAAAAATGGTGGTAAAGCTTCGCCGTTACTTCTTTTCTAGCCTGAAGCAGTTTGGGAATGACTTCACTGGGAATACCCTTTCGGGCTAGGATTTGGCGTTCAACCGCCATGCCGTCAAACACAGCTGCGGTAAGTCTTGATACACGCACGGTCCTTGCTGTAACAGGTCCTCTCGTAGAGGAAGAGGCCAGGGATCTTCTATGAGTAATTCTTGAAGATCTGGATACCAAGCCCTCCTTGTCCAGTCTGGAACAATGAGAATCACCTGAACTTTTGTTCTTCTTATGATCTTTATCACCTTCGGAATGAGTGGAAGTGGAGGGAACACATAGGCCGACTGAAACACCCATGGTGTCACCAGGGCGTCCACCGCTATTGCTTGATGGTCCCTCGACCTGGAACAATATCGCTGAAGTTTCTTGTTGAGACGAGACGCCAACATGTCTATTTGAGGAATTCCCCAACGACTTGTCACTTCTGCAAAAACCTCTTGATGAAGACCCCACTCTCCTGTATGGAGATCGTGTCTGCTGAGGAAGTCTGCTTCCCAGTTGTCTACACCCAGAATGAAGACCGCTGACAGAGTGCTTACATGTCTTTCCGCCCAGCGGAAAACTTTTGTGGCTTCTGCCATTGCCGCTCTGCTTTTCGTTCCGCCCTGGCGGTTTACGTACGCCACTGCTGTTAAGTTGTCCGACTGAATTAAGACGGGCAAATCGCGAAGAATATGTTCCGCTTGCAGAAGGCTGTTGTAAATAGCCCTTCATTCTAGAATGTTTTTTGCAGACAAGCTTCCTGGCTTGTCCATTTTCATTGGAAATTCTTCCGCCTGAAAGACTGCTCCCCAGCCTCGGAGACTTGCATCCATGGACACCAGGATCAAATTCTGGATCCCGAACCTTCATCCCTCTAGGAGGTGAGAACTGTGCAGCCACCACAGGAGAGAAATTCTGGTCCTGGAAGATAGGATTATTTTCCGGTGCATGTGCAGGTGAGACCCGGACCACATGTCCAACTGGTCCCGCTAAAACCACTCTGGCATTTAACCTGCTCACTGAATGGCCTCGTAGGCCGCAACCATCTTCTTCATCAATGGAACATATTGATGGATTGACACTGTTGCAGATCTGATCCGACTCTAGATCCTCAGAGCTCTTTCCACTGGAAGAAACAAACTCTGAACAGTTCTGCATCTAACATTATTCCCAACTCCGACAACTGCATCGTTGGTATCAACAGTGATTCTGGCAAGTTCAGGAGCCAACCACTTTGTTGAAGAACTGTCAGGGAGAAAACAACGTTTTGCACCACTTGTTTCTTGACTTCGCCGTACTCAGGAGACCGTCCCAGTACAGAATAATAATGACTCTTACTATTGAAGGAAAATCATCATACCATCATCACTCTGGTGTATTGGCAATGACAATCCTGAATAGCAAACCCAGGTAAGCCTAATGCGGAATAAACCGTACTTAGACCGTCTTTCTCCATTTACAGATTGGAGATCCCTGCCCTGAGAGATTCTGTCTTGTAGTTCAACTTCTTAAATAGAAATTTTTGGGATTGTTCTGACCGAGCCATCCGGCCTCAGAAGCACGAACAACTACTCCCCCATGCGCATGTAATGCTAGTATAATCAACTTACATGCGGACACATAATTAGAGTATCACATATCTTCCTGCATACGATCCTTTGTGACAGGGCCCTGTGCAGAACAGGGGTGACTCTCACTTTATTCTATCCATGAGAAGGAATAACTTTACGTCAGCATTCATTATAAATATTTATATATATATATATATATATATATATATATATTTTCAAATGCACCTATACACACATATACCTATATATATATATATATATCTAATACATATACATATACACTTTTGTCAGGAACAGCCTGGTCCCTAGTGACGTTAATACGTTCCAATGTGTATGAACAGGTACTGAATGCCGATTTTGTGGATCTGATCAGGAAACATTATTGTCGACATAAGAAAGATTATTTGAGTCGATCTCAGGGAGTAGTAATTGGGCAAAATAATTTTTTTGCGATCCTGAGGGGTCTGAGAGAAATCTATTCTATGAATATGACTCCCTCCATAATTATTATTGCGTCTGTGATCGTGCCACAGACCTATGTAACCTTACAATACATACATATACATATAGGTATAGCTCTTTCTGATATGCATCACATTATCATGTCAGTATCCACCCACTCAGATATTGTTGGTGCCGACAGGGTCACCCCCCACGTCTGTGTCTCCCATATAAATATCTCTTGGGAAAAATATACCTCTTCTGACATGTTGACATTTATTTACATGTACCAAGTACTATTAGGAGTCGACAGCGCCAACATAGTCCTTCCCTTGGTGACAGAGCACTCAGCCTCAGATATGCCGACACACATGTACCAAACACCCACTGACATTACACTGGCTATAAGGGATAGACCCCAGTAATTCTGTCATGGAAACACAGAAGGAGTTTACCAGCTCATTTCCACAGCACTCATGATATAGTGTGCTTTTATTTTTTACTTATATTGCACCAAACAACTGTGCCCCCCCCCCTCGTTTTCTACTCTGATCTGTACAGCAGTGCTTTGGAAGGACCAGTGTCTCTGTGAGGAGAAAATGGCGCTGAAATGAGCTTTGAGGGGGAAGCCCCGCCCCCTTAATGGGGCGCTTCAGCCCGCTATTACGTACAAATATTTATACTGGTGGGGGTTACATATAGTGCCCAGGCACTTATATATTCAATTGCCAGTCTATGTTGAGGATTTATATGCTGCCCAGGGCGCTCCCCCTCGCACCCTGCACCTGACAGTGCATATGTGTGTGGGAGCATGGCGCAAAGCGCGACCGCTGTGCGGTACCTCAAAGCCGTCACTGAAGTCTTCTGATCTTCTTCTACTCATCTGACTTCTGGCTCTACAAGGGGGGTGACGGCGCGGCTCCGAGAACGAGCATCTAGGCGTACCTAGCGATCAGACCCTCTGGTGTCCAGTAGCCTAAGAAGCAGAGCCTTGAAACTCACAGAAGTAGGTCTGCTTCTCTTCCCTCAGTCCCATGATGCAGGGAGACTGTTGCCAGCAGTGCTCCCTGAAAATAATAAACCTAACATAAAGTCTTTTCAGAGAAACTCAGTAGAGCTCCCCTGGGCACAGAATCTCAACTGGAGTCCTGAGGAGGGGCATAGAGGGAGGGGACAGTTCACACCCATTCAAAGTTTTAAAGTGCCCATGTCTCCTGCGGATCCCGTCTATACCCCATGGTTCTTGAAGCACCCTCAGAATCCTCTAGGATGTATGAGAAAATTACATTAATTTGACAAATTATATGATAGCTTCCATCTGGGAGGCGGGAATACTAGAAATTCTAGTCTGCACTCCTGGACAACGCAACTGTTTCCAGGGGTCTAGGCAGGATATCGCCCAGATGTGTTACTGAATCTCTTTAGTCTCGCTCCCACCTGCCTGAACCCCTGGCAGTGAGGTCCACTGACAAACCGAAGGATTTGAAAATGGTTGAATTTGAAATCCGTCCCTGGGAACCTGGCAGCGCAGGTTTTCTGGATTTCCAAACGTCCTCTAAAGGAAGTGGAGGAATATGTGGAATCATGCTCAAAATAATTGCAGTGTAGGTGTAGGATATAATTTCATAGTCTGTGCAGCTGCGGAAGGAAGACATACCAACTTACCCACAGTTGACATGGATAATCACGTATCCCGTGCATCCCAACAGTGTCTTACCTGTGAAGGGCGGACCTGTCATTCCTTACTCGGATTCTGTATCTGCTGTCCATTGGTGTATCCACCGTTCCCTGCATGTCGAAACTGCCAGAGCAGTGGTCCCTGCATTATGCAGGTCAATCTCCTTCATGGCATCTCGCCGTGAAGCCTGTAGAATCCTGTATGTGACAAAGAAACAAGTACAAGTCACTTCTACACATAGAATCTAAATCATCAAGTAAGGAGCCTGACCACCTTACAATAGCCCCAGAGATGTATGCAAAAGTGGGTCTCTGAGTCACACATGCAGCAGTGTACAGTATTAGAGATTAGTCTCAATAGGTGATCAGCCTTTATGGAGGTTGTACCAGGGACAGGTAAGACAACCATATATGACAATTTAGACACTCTATATGGATGTGGATAATAACTCTGGGTGTACTCAGGTTTTCCCAAATAAGGATTACAACGCCCTACACAGTGGGAAGGCATTCATTATATACATATAATAAGATTCCTCATCCCTAATAGCCTCAAACATATGTTGAACCCCTCATATATATGCATTATATGGGCAAGTGTATGCTTTCTAGGGTACGGAGATGGGGTGAGAGGCACAGCAGTGGGATATGAAACCCCACTTTTCTCAAAACCACGGCTTCTACCCAGTATGGGATATATTGGAAGTGATATATTCTTAAAGTACACCTTATGGAGGCCACCCCAGGGGGATCTGTCACCGGAGCCTGAGATGTGTACAGTTTTGTGCATGGTATAGACTCCCCAGGAGAAGATATACATTCAGGACAAAGTCCCTTAAACATGATAAAGTGGATTACACATACACAGGAAAATGTCAACACAGTTTCCCCCCCAGAATATCTTCAGAGAGTCACAGAGCACAAAAAGCCAGCCACAGCGCACCCTTATAGGCTTTTATAAAGATGAAAACCCTGCTGACTTTTATGAACCACAAGCAGTGGTTCATTCCTGTTCATGTATTTTATGTTATAGTTCTCTTGCAGGCCAGGATTTCCTTTGCTCTGGTTTAGAAAGACTCTTGTAGGCCGCCGGTGGTGAGTCTGTGTAATTGCAGCCTGTTTTCATGTGTTTAGCCTCACCTGTCTGTTAATTGCACCTGTCAGTTTGGAGTCATGTAGCAGGGCAGCTGCACAACATAATTAATTGGGGTCCCTGCTGTGATTGGAAGAAATCCTTTTTATATTCTGTCTCAGTGCATTACACAGACGCTGGTGAGCGCTTCTGTCTAGCTGCTTCCAGCCTTGAAGCATTCTTGTCCAGGAGTCCAGTGTCTGATCCAGTGTCTGATCCAGTATCCTGCCTTGAAGCATTCCTGTCCAGGAGTCCTGTGGCTTTGTCTGTGCCTGATCCAGTATCTGGCTTCTTGGTGTCCACCGGTCTGTCGTTTGTGATTCTGCCTGTCCTCCGGTCCTGAGAGCCTGTGTCAGCTACTTTGGGGGTTCCTGTCCTTTTGCCAGTATTCGTACCGGTTTCGTGAGTAGCGGCTCTGCCGCATCCCTCGGCCTAGGCCGCAGCGTCTTGTTATATTTATTTTGGAGTTTCTGCAGAGGTTCTGCGTTGGCTGTCCTCGCCAGTATACAACAGTGTCATGTAGGCATGTGGACAGCATTGCCTTTGTTGTTAGTCTTGGCGGCTGAGCCGCGCATACTTTCATTTAGTTCTGTAGCGCCCCTAACTCTGTATTTCTGTCTTTAGTTAGAGGTTCCACCTGTCATCGTCCAATCTCAGTTTACGCCTTGTCTCCAACTAAGACCGGAGAGCCATCAGATTTGGGCAGACATAATCCGCCCTTCAAACGCGGCTGC
Source organism: Pseudophryne corroboree (assembly GCF_028390025.1). NCBI lineage: Eukaryota > Metazoa > Chordata > Amphibia > Anura > Myobatrachidae > Pseudophryne > Pseudophryne corroboree. Next base: position 178,665,788 of record NC_086452.1, read on the forward strand.
CGTGGACCCAAGAAACCATAGTCTCGCAGGCGTAAGCGGACAACGAGGTTGAGACAACAGAGTCAAGTTTCTGTAGAGGTTGCTGCCGAGCTCTGTATCTATTGCAGCATTATGTTCCTGTACTTGGGGCTCATCCGCCCAGTTCCAGGAGTACCAAGTAAAGTGAACGTAACATTATCACCGGCCCATACTGCAAAAAAGAAACAAAGCTAAATAGTAGTTTTTTCTTTTTTGGCCCAGTCCAGTGTCCTGTCTAGAATCCAGTCCTGTCTAGACTCCAGTCCTGTCTAGAGTCCAGTGTGCAGAACCCAGTCCAGTCTTGTCTTGTCCAGTTTAAAAATCCAGTCCAGTCTTGTCTTGTCTAGTTTAAAAATCCAGTCCAGTCTTGTCTTGTCTAGTTTAAAAGTCCAGTCCAGTCTTGTCTTGTCTAGTTTAAAAGTCCAGTCCAGTCTTGTCTTGTCTAGTTTAAAAGTCCAGTCCAGTCTAGTCTTGTCTTGTCTAGTTTGAAATCCTCCTATGTCAACTATGCAAGCCCTGCAGACATCTATCTCAGCCCTGAATTCTGCTTTCAGTGCTTTGAAACCTGAGCGGCTGGAGGTTTTGCAGCAATCCTTAAAGCAACTGCAAAACCTTCTGACCAAAATTTTGCTTATCTTGCCAGAAGTTGTTGAGAGTACATCGATCTCTAAAGAGACTCTTGCTCACAATATGGTGACAAGAGAATCCTCAGGTTCGGTTTAAGAGAAAAGGTTTAAAGGTTTTCTGTGGCCCAGGCCCTCAGAAGAGGAGCGTCTGTGTTGCAGAAACTTAAATTTATTCCTATATTGTGGGGGTTTAGGCCACTGTCTGCAGACCTGTGAGTTGCGCAAGCCAAAGTGTGGCGACAAGTCCTGCCCTCTGGCGAAGTTGAGTCAGGATTCAAGACCTACTCCTATCTCTACTGTGGCAGAGGTACTTGTCACACAACCCACACTAAAAAGCACTGTCCTATAATTGGGATCCTTGGGCTAGGGAGCCCCATTATAGATTCAGAAACCAAAGGAGAATGTTTCTCTCCTCTCTAGATTTTCCTGTTGAATCAGAGTTGCAAACCCCGGTAGTGGAATCTCTGAGTCCTGGAGTGGTGCCAGATTCCCGGGGTCCTGGAGTGGTGCCGGATGCCCGGGGTCCTGGAGTGGTGCCGGATGCCCGGGGTCCTGGAGTGGAGCCAGATGCCCGGGGTCCTGGAGTGGTGCCAGATGCTCTCGGTCTAGGAGCGGTGCCTGATGCTCTGGGTCGAAGAGGGACATCTGATATAATAGCTCAGGTGTCGATACCAGAAGGGGTCTCAGAAGCTGTTACCCCAGGTAGGGACTTGAAAAGCGCAACCCCAGAAAGGGTATCTAAAATCATAGTTCTAGAAGGGAACTCGAGAAGCAAAACCCCAGAGGGGATCTTTGAAGTAATATCCCCAAGTGGGGTCTTGAGAGACACCGCCCCAAAGAAGGGTCTAGAGGTTGCTTCCCCAGGAAAGGACTAAAGAGGCATAGCTTTAGTGGAGGTTCTGAAGGTCATAACTTCAGCAAAAGTCCCAGAGGTCATAATCCCGGGAGAAGTCTCGATAATTATCGACTTGGAGAGGGAGGCCGACGGTCCGGTCCCAGAGAGGGAGGCCAACGGTCTGGTCTCAGAGAGGGAGGCCAACGGTCCGGTCCCACAAAGAGGGAGGCCGGTCCGGTCCCAGTAAAAGAATCAGAGGTGCTGACCCCAGAGGGGGTTCCCGAAGGCCACTGCCCAAGAGGGGGTTCCCGAAGGCCACTGCCCCAGAGGGGGTTCCCGAAGACCACTGCCCCAGAGGGGGTTCCTGAAGGCCACTGCCCCAGAGGGAGTTACCGAAGGCCACTGCCCCAAAGGGGGTTCCCGAAGGCCACTGCCCCAGAGGGGGTTCCCGAAGGCCACTGCCCCAGAGGGGGTTCTGAGGGCCACTGCCCCAGAGGGGGTTCCGAGGGTCACTGCCCCAAAGATGGTCCCGAAGGCCACAGCCTCGAGTAAGGTCAGTGGTGACCTGGTCCTAGCAATGCACTCCACAGTCAGATGGGAAGGAAGCAGATCCTGACTCTGTTGATATCTCAACATCTATAGTCTTTGATGGGGACTTAGTCCAATTTGTGGCGCTTTACAAACACTACTTCTCCATTATGTTGCCTAGACCATTTTTGGGCATCACCTCAGAGAATCTGGTGTTCTTTGTGATATATTCCTTTAGAGGGGAGCCTTTTGAATGGGCATCCAACTTAATTAAAAATAATGATCCCATTCATCAGGATCCACCGGCATTCAGTGATGCAGTTATTAAGAGATATGGTTCCAAAGAAATTGATTCAGGTTCCTCTAGGTCCCCTGTCTTTTCTGCTGAGAGTCCACCGTATACTGTAAACTCGGCACAAATATCTCAGCCCATTGCTTTGACTGCAGGATGTGCTTTTCTGTCTTCTTCTAGTAGTAGTACTTTGTCTGAAAGTTCAGCTCCCAAGGTTAAGAAACCAATCTCTGGATTGAACCCAGCCTTGCTGGAAGGTACCATCAGTTCAGACAATGTTTGGGGAATTACCTTGGTCAGAACTCAAGAACCTTGTGAAAAAAAAGAAGAAAAATAAATAATTGCTGACTCTTGCCTTGTTGTATATATAATTTTTATTTTTTTCTTTGTCTTGTGTCTAGTGTCCACCGTCAAGGTGGTGGTGGTGGTGGTGGGGGGGGGGGGGGGGGGGGGGCACTGTTACAAGCTGATGCCACAGCTTGTTTCTGTTTCTTGTCATTATCTGTTTGTTCCAGTGTCAGGTTTTTTAGTGTATCCCTTGTTTTGGAAAATCTGAATTTTGGGGTCCATTGACCCCTCCTCAAAGGGGGGGGGGTTACTGTTATGAGCCATGGTAGTGGTTCATTCCTGTTTTGCATCTTGGTTATGTATTTTATGTTATACTTCTGTTTCTCTTCCCCGTGGGTGTTGTGGGGTGTCCGGTGTCCACCCTTAAGGAGAGGGTACTGTTATGAACCACAAGCAGTGGTTCATTCCTGTTCATGTATTTTATGTTATAGTTCTCTTGCAGGCCAGGATTTCCTTTGCTCTGGTTTAGAAAGACTCTTGTTGGCCGCCGGTGGTGAGTCTGTGTAATTGCTGCCCCTTTTTTCATGTGTTTAGCCTCATCTGTCAATTGCACCTGTCAGTTTGGAGTCGTGTAGCAGGGCAGTTGCACGACATAATTAATTAGGGTCCCTGCTGTGATTGGAAGAAATCCTTGTTATATTCTGTTTCAGTGCATTACACAGACGCCGGTGATGGCTTCTGTCTAGCTGCTTCCAGCCTTGAAGCATTCTTGTCCTGGAGTCCAGTGTCTGATCCAGTGTCTGATCCAGTATCCTGCCTTGAAGCATTCCTGTCCAGGAGTCCTGTGGCTTTGTCTGTGCCTGATCCAGTATCCGGCTTCTTGGTGTCCACCGGTCTGTCGTTTGGGATTCTGCCTGTTCTCCGGTCCTGGGAGCCTGTGTCAGCTACTTTGGGGGTTCCTGTCCTTTTGCCAGTATTCGTACCAGTTTCGTGAGTAGCGGCTCTGCCGCATCCCTCGGCCTAGGCTGCAGCGTCTTGCTATATTTGTTTTGGAGTTTCTGCAGAGGTTCTGCATTGGCTGTCCTCGCCGGTATACAACAGTGTCGTGTAGGCGTTTGGACAGCATTGCCTTTGTTGTTAGTCTTGGCGGCTGAGCCGCGCATACTTTAATTTAGTTCCATAGCACCCCTAACTCTGTATTTCTGTCTTTAGTTAGAGGTTCCCCTTATCATCATCCCGTCTCAGTTTACGCCTTGTCTCCAACTAAGACCGGGGGCATCGGAGTTGAGCAGACAAAATCCGTCCTTCAAACGCGGCTGCCGTGGGCCCAAGAAACCATAGTCTCTCAGGCGTAAGCGGACAACGAGGGTGAGACAACGGAGTTAGGTTTCCGTAGGGGTTGCTGCCGAGCTCTGTATCTATTACCTGAACTTGGGGCTCATTCGCCCAGTTCCAGGAGTTCCAAGTACAGTGAACGTAACACTGACTAGCGTAACCTTATTAGGGTAGCTAGTACATAATATCACTCCCCCCTTTTTTAACACCTTTTACCTCAGTGTAGTTATGTGGAGGACAGCGTTCCCTGTCAGCATGTGTCTGCAGGGAGAAAATGGCGCTGGTTAAAGCTGGATCCGCTCTGAGGAGAAGCACTGCCCCCTGTAATGGCGCGTCTTCCCACACTTAGAGATTATACTGGCCTGAGGTAATTTTTGCAGCAAACAGTGGGTTAGACCCTGAAAGCTACGTTTTACCAGTGTAGGACGCCCTTCACAGCGCCGTACACAGTGTGCCGCTGAGCCTTCCGGAGCGCAGCCTGTCAGAGCTGCGCTCCCAGCCTTGTGCCGCCATTCTCACCAGGGACCTGCTTACCGGGACTCTGGTGTCAGATTCGGGACTTTCCTCTGGCTCTGTTAGAGGGTGGCGGCATGCTGCGGGAGTGAGCGGTCGCTTTGGTCGGCTAATGATCATCACCCTCAGGAGCTTAGTGTCCTGTCAGCGGAGACAGGGGCCATTAACCTCAAGGGTTGGATCCTACTCCCGCGCCCCCTTCCCCAAAGTCCCATGAAGCAGGTAGGCTGTTGCCAGCAGCCTGCCTGTATAATAACAAACTCTAGAAAACAATAAAACTAAGAAAATTCCTAGGAGCTCCCCTAGCTGTGACTGGCTCCTCCGGGCACATTTTCTAAACTGAGTCTGGTAGGAGGGGCATAGAGGGAGGAGCCAGACCATACTGTTAAACTATTAAAGTGCCAGTGGATCCCAAAGGACCCGTCTTTACCCCATGGTACTAAATGGAACCCCAGCATCCTCTTGGACGTAAGAGAAATTACAAGCGTTTCATAAGTGTCTAAGGTTTTTATCAGTGAATATTAGAAGTATTGACCCTTCTTTTTCAAGAGCTCTGCAATTCGCCCTGGCATGTGGTCAAACAACTTCTGGGTTACATACTGACTGATGGCCGCCCCTTCTTGCCTAATCAGTGCTTGGAGTTTGTCAGAATTTGTGGGGTTTTGTTTGCACACCCACCTCTTGAGGATTGACCACAAGTTCTCAATGGGTTTAAGGTCTGGGGAGTTTCCTGGTCATTGCCCCAAAATGTCGATATTTTGTTCCCTGAGCCACTTGGTTATCACGTTTTCCTTATGGCAAGGTGCTCCATCATGCTGGAAAAGACATTATTTGTCACTAAACTGTTCTTGGATGGTAGGGAGAAGTTGCTCTTGGGGATGTTTTGGTACCATTCGCTTTTTCATGGCTGTGTTCTTAGGCAAAGTTATGAGTGATAACACAGAATGGAGGTTACGCTCTGAATGAGTTAGAACAATGGTGGCTAATTTCAAATGAATACATTTAAAAATGACAATTTAATAAAAAAAAACACAAATGTATACATAAAACATTATATAGCATGAATTACAGTGCGATGATAAAAAGGTATATATTACCCTGGTAGACAAGTGGCTTCTTTACTGCCCTTGTCTGGAGAAGGAACGGTGAGCGCTACCATCAGTCCTGTGTCATGCCTCCCTCCTGTTTAGCCAGCAATTTCCTCCTGCATACTAATAAATGGCATGCGATGCCCTCCTTTTACCTCCTGTAGCACAGACGAAAGACTATAGTTGCAGAATGACGGCACTAAAGGACAACTTTAAACAGATGACACAGAAGTCCACAATGGAATGTCATTGCGGACTTCTTTATCAAGGAACTGCATTAAAAATATTTGCACTGGTGCCCTCCCAGGTCAATCAAGCCCCATGTATCTACAATATTTTAACAGACCTGGCATATACTGTGTAACCTCAGCCTCCAGCCCAATGCTTGGTTCCATCCCTCTCTGGAAACCCCCTTCTGCAAATATTGCATTTGCCCCTGTAAAGGTATTGTATGGTAAGCCAATTTGTTCCATTGACACTCCCTCTGCCGCAACTTATATCTGTTTCCACTTCTCCATAGTGGTGTAATGTAGTCCAAGGGCAGAAATTGAAAGTCACAAATGGTATGGCCCTGAATGAAAAAGTGTCTACCCACCAGTGGTGTGCTTTTTTTTTTTATAGATGACCTGTGTGCATACTGTTTCTTTCTTTGATCATCCTAATAGTATTTCTCTGATAAATTTCTTACAAGGGCACATAATTAGTTAGACCGCATATTTTATTTCATCAGTTATCGGCTGCACGGCAGACTCTGGGGGTGGGAACCAAGGGACCGGGAGTCAGGGCTGTTTCTAGCCAATTTGGCTCCCAGTGCGAGATTTAAAAATGCGCCCCCCATGACATAAAAAATGTGCCCCCCCCACACACACACACACCTAGATAAAAAAAAAACTTGCGCGTGCACCCGACAAGGGGGCGTGGCCTCATCTAAATTGGTGTGACCTTATTTAAATGGGCATGGCCTTGTCTGAAAAGACTACCTCACAATCCAGTTTTTGACCCTGCTCCAACAGATCACGACCACCACAGTAAAAAAAAATTCTACCATATTAAGCCCCACACAGTAATGTCCCCTGCACCATATTATGCCACACACCGCAATGCCCTTGATACATTAAATCCCCACACTACGGCAGGCAAGAGTCACAATTTCACACATTATGGCAGGTGTCCCCATTTTACACATTGAGAGAGAGAGATAATACTTACAGAGGCGATTACCGCTCTTCGGCCCGCCTCACCAGTCGCTCCTCGTGCCGGCCTTTCCCTCTTCCTAACTTGGAATCCCCTCTGAACTCCGCTCGGGGGGTTGGGGGGGGGGGGTTTCGCGGAGTGACTGTGTTGCATCATGACGCAACGATGCAACCGCGTCATTCTGTGAAACTCCACCCCCCGAGCGGGTTACTCAGGGAGAAATAGGAGGGGGAAGCAGGGAGCCACAGTTAGTGCCGTGGCGGGCGCCCAGTGCGGTTGCACTGCTTGCCTGCCCCAAGAAACGGCCCTGCCGGGAGTTCCCTCTGAGGATTGAAGGTGCTTGAAGATTGTCTTCCAGCAGCGGCACAATAGGCATTTCTGACTGGTCGCATCAGATGCAACCATCTCAGGCAAAGCCTAGCCTGGTGTGGACACATCTGAATGTGACCACACCAGGCAAGTGGTTAAGAACATACAAAAAAATATTTGCTGGTTGTGTGCCCTGACGAAGAAGCTTAAGCCATGAAACGTTGATTGATGAATACACTATGTTTCATGCATTAAATTTGGAGCATCCTGAGTGTCATTATTTGCTTTGGAGTCTTTCTTATTCTAAATATTAGAATACAGATCTGAAATGTTGGACCTTAGCGCTAGTGTGAGCAGCTGCTGTTTGTGACTAGCTATATTGCTGTATATATGGATTCTGATTTTAGAGGGCACCCAGGCAGTTGGTACCATTGGGGTATTCGTGAAGAGTGCCGTACACCTCTATATCAAATATTGTATTTGCTTTTTACAATTGGTCTTACTATTATTAAAAACATGTCTTGACACAGTGTTGTATAACCTTATTTAATATATCTTTTATTAGTTCAGTTCCACACCTCTTTCTTTTTTTAACTATAGTGTGCAGGTTAATAATTTTAGTACTATCTACTGGCCGAATCAGTGCACAAGCATCATCATTATTGCACCCACATAAAATCCTCCTGCCGAAAGGCGTATCTGCATACTGTGTGTGAAATGAATCAATTTGTAATTGTTCCACATTTATATGTGAACGCTCTTACTGTACATGACATTTGTCCAACGCTAACTGAGCCCTGTATAATTCAGTTTAAAGTAACTTTTTTTTTTTTAATTATTTTAAAGCTAATTGTGTGCTAAGAATATACTGTAGCTACTCAGAAGCAACAATTACACATGGTAATTATATTTAATTTACCAAGATTGTTATCATAAATCTAAATCTAGACAAGTATAGAACAAAAATATACATATTTCACTGAAGACGCTGGGCCTGAATCAGAGATGTGTACACAAGCCCAATGGTTTGCATACAACTCCGATTGCGAGAGAACTGGAAAAGAGCAGATGCTGCACTGCACATGTACAGGTCATGATTGACAAGCTGCGGCCATGTGGAGTCAGAGCAGGGACGGCGAGGGGCAGCATTGGAGAATGAGGAATCTTCAACCTGAGGGTTACTCAGATAACCAATATTCATGCAGAGTGATCCGATGCTGCGTCCTTGGACTCAGTGGCGTATAACAGAAACCGGTAGGAGGCATCCATTAACAAATGACAGCCTTTTGCTGCAATAGCATAATGTCACAGTAGTGGTGTCATGATCCGGGTAACTAGACGCCGGTTCCTACCGGTTAGGTGCCTCCTAAGATTGGCTCAGCGAGCCGGGGCCGGGCTATAGCTATGTTATGGTTATTGCCTGCAGCGCTGGTTTTAGCGGCCTTCTCAGTGTATGCACTTACGGTGGTTTGGCGCTCTCAGCCCCGTCACGGCCGTCACTGCTGCGCCTGTGGTCTTCAGCTGGATGTGCGTCCTCTGTGTACCCCAGCCGCCGCTTCCATCACCGTGGCCACTGTGCGCATGGAGTTTCTGCTGCTGTGGCTTCTGCCGCCATTGTTGTTTAACACATGGTTTCAGAGTGCTTCTTTACCATTCAATCCCCCTAATGTCTGACACCCCCCACACTCCAGTCTTGCTACAACACAGTGGTTGCTGAGCGTGCGATCAGACCTCTGCCTGCAGCTCAATCCTGCGCCAGCCGCCCGCCCTGCTGATAATAAATGCTGAGTGGCCGGCAACCACACAGGGAGACATGTAACCTCGGGAAGTGGCAGCGTGTGCTGAGCCTGTGCTCTCCTCCAGCCTGCACACTCGCCTGCCCATGCCCTCTTCCAGGCTGCACGCACGCCCGTTCACCCACCCGCACCCGCTCTCTTCCAGCCTGCATGCATCCACGCCCACCCGCACGTCCAGCCCACCTGCGCTCTCAATCCTCGCGTGCGTCCACGTCACAGGCAGCGGCCCGCCTGTGCTCTCCTCCAGCCCTTCCTTCCGCCCGCACTCTACTCTAGCTCGCCCGCCGCCCGTGATCACCTCCAGGGCGCTCTTTCCCCAGATTTTCCGCCCGCACTTTCTGCCTGCTTACGCTCTCCACCCACCCCTGCTCTCCTCCCTCCACCCCTCCGTGTGCTCTCCTCCAGCCCTTCCTCCCGTGCTCTCCAACAGCCCTTCCTCCATAACCAATCCTCCTGTGCTCTCCTCCAGCCCTCCCTCCCGTCCGCCCATGTTCTCCTCCATCCCTCCTTCTCGTCCTCCCGTCCTTTCCTCCAGCCCTCCCATCCATCCGCCCATGCTCTCCTCCATCCCTCCCTCTCGTCCTCCCATCCTTTCCTCCAGCCCTCCATCCTGTCCGCCCGTCCTCTCCTCCAGCCATCCCTCCCGTCTGTCCATCCTCTCCTCCAGCCCTCCCTCCTTGCTGCCTCCTTCAGCCCTCCCTCCCTCCCACGCTCTTGTCCAGCAGTCCCTCCCATCCACTCACCCGTGTTCTACTCCAGCCCTTCCTCACCCCCGTCCGCCCTTTCTCTCCTGCATCCCTTCCTGCCATCCGCCTGTCCTCTTCTCCCCTCCTGTAAACCCGTCCTTTTCTCCATCCCTCCCTCCCATCCGCCCGTCCTCTCCTCCAGCCTTCCATCCCATCCGCCCGTTCTTTCCTCCAGCCCTCCCTCCCATCCGCACAGCCTATCCTCCTCTCCTCCAGCCTTCCCTCCCATCCGCCCGTCCTTTCCTCCAGCCCTCCCTCCCTCCCATCCTATCCTACTCTCCTCCAGCCTTCCCTCCCATCCGCCTGTCCTTTCCTCCAGCCCTCCCTCTTGCCCGTCCATGCTCACCTTCAAATCCCACCCTCCTGCCCGTGCTCTCCTCCAGCCCGCATGCCCGCCCGACCGTGCTCTCCTCCAACCCGACCGTGCACTCCTACAAGATCCACCCGCCTGTCCACCTGCCTGTGCTCTCTTCCAGTCCACCTGTGCTCTCAATTCTCGTGTGCATCCACGCCACAGGCAGCATTCCTCTCAGGGGTATTTAGAGCCGCCACATGACACATTCTGCTAAGATGGTTCAACAGAGTCTCTGTCACTGAGACAGACAGTAAGTTACTATTACTGATACCTTGCATCCAATTCTGCATTGACCCCATTGTCTACAGAACATAAGAAAGCCCCACTGGGAGATACTGGAGCTTAATTGAAATAATTATTTGAATCATTATTACCCTACTGGTCAGAACTGTATAACTGGCCCCTGGAGGCTGGGTTCCTGGGTTAATCATGGGTGCACATAAACCTCCTCCCAGCTCCTCCTCTAACTGTGCCATGTGACGTGATTATGTCATGCCCTCACACTGGCCCACACTCTCACTCGGCTATTTGGTTAAGACAGTAGAGCAATTTAAACATGCATGGGATAGACATAAGGATATCCTTACACAGAAATAATGATTAAATAAGGTTTGAGGTAAAAATATGGTAAAAAAAAAGGAGCAGACTAGATGGGCCTTATCTAGTGGTTCTTATCTGCCGTCACATTTTATGTTTCTCATTTGCCGCGCCAATGCCACATGCAGCATGCTGGAGGAGTACACATTGACTTAATGAATTAGCCAGCATTTCAGCAGTATAGTCTGTAACTGTGAGCGGTATAATGTGAATTCGGCTCATACTGTGTGGCATAACGTGAGTTTCTGTTCACACTGTGTGGCATAATGTGCATTTTGACTCATGCTGTATGGCATTATGTGAATAAGGGGCACTACTGTCAATAGCTAGTGAGCATGGGGTCATATGTGAAAAATGCTGGTGTCCTGCAGAGTAGGGGTCTGACGGACAAGTGTGGCTCTGATGGCATGTGTAAATCTTAAACTTTACTAGTATAAAAATCTCCCGTACTTTTCAGAAAGGCCCACTCAGAATCAGGGTGTAGGTGCTGGGGGTGTGTGCAAGGGGTGGGTGTGTGTATGGTGATTAGGGGGTAGGGATGCATATGTCATGGATAGGTTGGGAAAGCGAAAGCAGCAATAGGATACAGCTAGAAATCTAGGTTATGCCATAGTGGACATTAAGCACCTCAGTGGTCTCACCATTATGTTAATTTTTTTTTTCTTGTGTGTATTATATCTACTTGTAGTATTAGGAACTAGGAAGAAATTAGATTAAGCCATGTGATTTTACTGAAAGAATGTTAAATAGTGTTAGACATGTCCCTGGGCGGTGCTAGATACGCCCAAAAGGCGGTGCACCCCCTAATAAAATTAGCTGCGCACGCCTATGAGCACCCAGAAGGTTGTCAGTACTTCAATGGTCTTTCCAGCATTTCTAGTATGCAGTTCACTGTGGACTCTCCTGTGGATGTTTCCTGCAGCATAGCCTGACTCCCTGGTGATTTCCCTCTGCGGTGCAGTTCCAGCTCTTCCGTGCTAATTCTCTGTGGTGCAACCTGCCTCCATTGTTCCCACACCCAGCGCCAGCAGAATGTATTACTCTGGCTTCCCAGCAGCCACTCTCCAGCAGTCCTCTGTTTACCTTCCTGCAGTTCTCACCATTACTGTGGAGTACAAATCCTACGATCCCTAGTATTATTCACAGCTTTACCTGCGATCCCTAGTATTATTCACAGCTTTACCTGCGAACCCCAGCTTCATTCACAGCTTTACCTGCGAACCCCAGCTTCATTCACAGCTTTACCTGCGAACCCCAGCTTCAATCACAGCCTTACCTGCGAACCCCAGCTTCAATCACAGCTTCACCTGTGAACCCCAGCTTCACTCCCAGTTTCACCTACAAACCCCAGCTTCATTTAAAGCTTCACCTACGATCCCTAGCATCACCTTATACCTCCCCTGGGTTCCCAAGTATTATACAGCACTTCCACTCATACTCCAGATTACTGGTTGTAACCAGTTGTGTTCTTAATATTCACTTGTGACATTTATTGTTTGGTTGCACATTATTTGACTCTTACGATATAATAAAAACCCTCAAAGACATCTTCTATTGTTGTGGTCACGCCTTCGGGCATCTGGTACTACTGCCTGGAGCATGTCTAGGAGTCCTCTCTCACCTCCTACATTCCGGTACCCGTCAGCCCCTACAACTGAGGCTTCCAGTTACCGACAACCGCCCTAAGTTGTGACAGTAAGCACTGACCTAATGGATCCGGTCGGAGACCAAGTCTATGCAAGAACTGGCAGCCCGTCTTGAACATCAGGAGGCAGCACAAGGCCATGTTATCCGATGTCTCCAGGACCTCTCCTCCCGACTGGATGAAATACAAGTTACCCTCCGTGGGTCAGGGGCGTCCAGTATGCCAACAGTAGTACCTCCGGTGGTATTCCCACCCACCATACCCATTTCTTCCTAAACCAGTGCAAGATCCACTTTGAGTAGCAACCCAGCAGATTTTCTACAGACCGCACTAAAGTTGCATACATCATCTCCCTACTCAGTGGCTCCGCCCTCGACTGGGCATCACCCCTATGGGAAAGATCAGATACCCTGCTGTCATCCTACTCCGACTTTGTGGCAATATTCAGACGTATTTTTGATGAGCCAGGTCGAGTGTCGTCAGCTTCTTCTGAGATCATTCGGCTGCGTCAGGGGACACAAACTGTCAGCCAGTATTTGGTACAATTCCAGACATTGGCATCTGAAGTCTCCTAGAATGAGGAAGCCCTCTATGCAGCTTTCTGTCAAGGCCTGTCTGAACGTATTAAAAATGAGCTCGGCACTAGAGACTTACCCTTTGAAATTGAATGAGCTCATATCGCTCTCCACTAAAGTTGACCTACGGTTCCGTGAAAGGGCTATGGAGCGAGGCAGGTCAACAGTTCATAAGATTCCTTCTGCTCCTCCTCCTCCTCATCAGCCGTCTCCGTCCAAAGATGAACATATGCAGATAGGTAATTCACGACTTTCTCCAGCAGAGCGCAGAAGACGTCATCCAATCGCCTTTGCCTATACTGTGCTGCACCTTCCCACCTCATTAACGCCTGTCCTGAGCGTCCTGGAAACTCCAAATCCTAGACCGCCAAGGAGAGGGTCGGCTAGGAGTGATGTATTCCTCTCCATCTTCAAGTGACTGCAATCTCTCAGTTTCTCTTCAGGTGGCTCAGCGTACCAAGTATCTTATTGCCTTATTGCAACTGGAGCAGCCGGAAACTTTATTATAGTGAAGTTCATAAACGGTGGTCTCTACCCACTGAGAGACTGTCATCTCCTATATCTTTAACTACCGTGGACGGCAGTAGGATTCCTGATGCAGTGATTACTTCCAAGACCCTACTTATCCGTCTGAGGGCAGGGGTTCTGCATACAGAGTTGATTTCCTTCCTGGTAATCCCAAGGGCCACTCATCCTGTGATTCTAGGCCTCCCATGGCTTTGTCTGCATAATCCCCAAGTTGATTGGAAGACAACCCATATTCTGGCATGGGGTCCTTCCTGTTCCAAGACATGTCTACATAAAGTGCTTCCAGTTTGCAATTCTTCCTCTGAGTCTCCTAATGTTCCACCTTCTCCATATCAGGATTTCACTGATGTATTCCACAAGTCTTCAGCCGATATTCTTCCTCCCCATAGAGAATGGGATTGCCCTATCGATCTCATTCCAGGGAAAACTCCGCCTCGTGGACCCACGTATCCATTGTCATTGCCTGAGGCCCACTCCATGGAGGAGTATGTCAAGGAAAATCTGGCTAAAGGGTTCATCCGGCCTTCATCTTCTCCAGCTGGCGCAGGCTTCTTCTTCGTAAAGAAGAAATATGGCGGCCTGTGGCCTTGTATTGACTACCGGGGTCTGAATGACATCAAAGTGAAAAATTGGTACCCTCTGCCACTTATCACCGAGTTGTTTGACCGCGTCAGTGGAGCCACTATTATCACTAAATTAGATCTGAGGGGCGCTTATAATCTCATCCGAATCTGAAAGGGAGATGAGTGGAAGACCCGGCCCGGACATTACGAGTACCTCGTCATGCCTTTCAGACTCAGCAATGTTCCAGCGGTATTCCAACACTTCGTGAATAATCTTCAGAGACATCCTTTATCGTCATGTTGTGGTTTATCTTGATGATATCCTTATATTCGCGAATGATCTAGAGGAACATTGGTTCTGGGTGAAAGAGGTTTTGTCCCGTTTTCATACCAATCATCTGTATTGCAAACTGGAAAAGTGCGTCTTTGAAGTTAAATCCATCCCGTTCCTGGAGTATATTGTATCCGGTTCCGGTCTGGAGATGGACCCTGAAAAGCTTCAAGCGATCCAAGATTGTCCGATTCCTGTAACCCTCAAGGGCATCCAGAGATTCCTAGGGTTTGTCAATTACTACAGGAAATATATTCAAGACTTTTCCACTGTTGTGCGCCTATTACGGCTCTTACCAAAAAGGGTGCCAATCCTTCCAAATGGTCAGAAGAAGCTACCCAAGCCTTTAATTTGTTGAAACAAAGATTCATCTCTGCTCCGGTTTTGAAACAGCCAGATACCAGTTCGCCCTTCGCCCTTGAGGTGGATGCCTCTGCCGTTGGAGTGGGCGCAGTACTGTCTCAAAGAGCTAATGATGGTCATCTACATCCTTGTGGATTTTTCTCACGAAAGTTCTCTCCTGCCGAGCGTAACTACGCCATTGGCGATCAAGAACTTTTGGCGATCAAGCTCGCTTTGGAAGAGTGGAGGTACTTATTAGAAGGAGCATCTCATACCATCATTATTATAACGGATTACAAGAATCTCCGGTATCTAAAAGGCGCTCAGTGTCTTCACCCTCGCCAAGCCAGGTGGTCACTTTTCTTCTCCAGATTCGACTTCAAATTACAGTTTTGTCCAGGGTCACAGAATTGCAAGGCTTATGCCCTTTCCCGCTCCTGGGATCAAGAAAATGAGTCTGAGTCTACTGACAAGCATTATATCATTGATCCAGTGGCATTCTCCGCAGTGAGGACGGACTCTATGCCCCCCGCCAGGGAAAAGTTTTGTGAAGCCGGCTCTCAGAAGGAAGCTCTTGCAATGGGCACATTCCTCTCGCTTTGCCGGACACGCAGGCGTACATAAGGCCTTAGAATTTGTTTTCAGGTCATACAGGTGGCCGACCCTAAAAAAGGACATTGCTGAATTTGTGGCCTCCTGCCCTAAATGTGCCCAACAGAAAGTACCCCGCCAGTCACCCGCTGGGCAACTGGTTCCTTTGTCTGTTCCTCATCGTCCGTGAACTCATCTCTCGATGGATTTCATCACGGATCTCCCTGTGGAGATAATTTCCGATAGAGGTGTTCAGTTTGTGGCCAAGTTCTGGCGAAGTCTTTGTCAAGCTGAAATTCTCTACAGCCCATCACCCTCAAACCAATGGGCAAACTGAGAGGGTGAATCAAGACTTGGAGGCCTTCCTCCGTTTCTATGTATACTCTTCCCAGGATGATTGGGTTCAACTTCTCCCACGGGCTGAATTCTGCCACAACAATCAGTATCATTCTTCATCTTCCCCCACGCCATTCTTCACCAATTATGGGTTTCAACCAAAAGTTCCTAAGTTCCAGCTGCTTCCAGCAACATCGGTGCCTGCAGCTGATATCACGTTTCAACAGTTTTCAAATAACTGGAAGAATGTTTGTATTGCTATTTTGAAAGCATCCTCCAGGTACAAGAGATTTGCAGATAAGAAGCGTAGGGTAATTTGGCTGTCTATGTGCGTTTGGCTGTCTATGAAGAATCTACGACTGAGGGTTCCGAGTATGAAATTCGCTCCCTGCTATATCAGACCTTTCCTGATTGAGCAAGTCATCAACCCAGTGGCTTACAAACTTTAGCTACCTCCGTTTTTGAAAGTTCCTAAGACGTTCCATGTTTCTCTCCTCAAACCAGTGATTCTGAATCACTTTCATTCAGTGCTTCCCTCTGCTCCCAAAGTCCAGACTCAATGTGGTGTTGAGTATAAGGTCGCCGAGATCCTGGACTCTTGTATTAGATATGGTCATCTCTAGTATCTGATAGATTGGAAGGGCTATGGTCCTGAGGAACGCTCCTGGACAAATGCATATGATGTCCATGCTCCAAAATTAGTCCAGAAATTCCATTCCAGGTCTCCACAAAAACCTAAGAAGTGTCCTGGGGCCACTCCTAAAGGATGGGGGTGCTGTCACGATCCGGGTAACTAGATGCCGGTTCCTACCTGTTAGGTGCCTCCTAAGACTGATTCAGCGAGCGAGGGCCGGGCTATAGCTATGTTATGGTTATTACCTGCCGCAATGGTTTTAACGGCCTTCTCAGTGTATGCACTTACAGTGGTGCGGCGCTCTCAGCCCCATCGCGGCTGTCACTGCTGTGCCTGTGGTCTTCTGCTGGACATGCGTCCTCTGTGTGCCCCGGCCACGGCTTCTATCCCTGTGGCCGTTGTGCGCGTCTGGGCGCGTGTAATTTCTGCTGCTGCGGCTTCCGCCGCCATTGTTGTTTGACACGTGGTTTCAGAGTGCTTCTTTCCCCTTCAATCTCCATCAATGGGCGCATTTATTTTGGACTTGGATCACATGTCATCATTCTCACCTATCCACAGTGCTGCTGTAGCCAGGGCATAACTGTCAGCCAATCCCTGCTATCCAGCAGGTATAAATATCCTGTCCCAGCACCCAGAAGGTTGTCAGTGCTTCAATGGTCTTTCCAGCGTTTCCAGTATGCAGTTCACTGTGGACTCTCCTGTGGATATTTCCTGCAGCATAGCCTGACTCCCTGGTGATTTCCGTCTGCGGTGCAGTTCCAGCTCTCCCGTGCTAATGCTCTGTGGTGCAACCTGCCTCCCTTGTTCCTGCACCCAGCGCTAGCAGAGTGTATTACTCCGGCTTCCCAGCAGCCTCTCTCCAGCAGTCCTCTGTTTACCTTCCTGCAGTTCTCACCATTACTGTGGAGTACAAATCCTGCGATCCCTAGTATCATTCACAGCTTTACCTGCAAACCCCAGCTTCATTCACAGCTTTACCTGCGAACCCTAGCATCATCTTATACCTCACCTGGGTTCCCAAGTATTATACAGCACTTCCACTCATACTCTGGATAACTGGTTGTAACCAGTTGTGTTCTTAATATTCACTTGTGACATTTATTGTTTGGTTGCACATTATTTGACTGTTATGATTCAATTAAAACCCTCAAATACATCTTTTGTTTTTGTGGTCACGCCTTCGGGCATCTGGTACTACTGCCTAGCGCATGTCTAGGAGTCCTCTCTCACCTCCTACATTCCGGTACCCGTCAGCCCCTACAACTGAGGCTTCCAGTTACCAACACCAACCTTCAGTTGTGACAAGTGGCTGCAACAATCGTCACAGTTGCTACTGCATAGGCCCAGTGTATCTACAGCTTCATCCTACATTGCTACTGAATCAGGCACAGTTGTTACTGCATAGGCCAAGTGTATCTTCAACTACATCCTACATTGTATTTGGGACAAACTCAACTTGTTTGCCACGAATAGTGTGCCAGCAGCTCCTGCTTCCATCGGAATGCATGGTGCGTACGTACGCTGCAACTACTTGCTGCAGGGTGCAGATTTTTGCTGGCGCAATGCAACGCATGCAGCAAGCGAAAATCAACAAGACGAACCTGAACACATCTGTATATAGACAATTTTTATGTGTCATGCATTCGGCACTATTCAGTGAGAACCAGGAGCGGATCTTTGTGCGGGTAAGCAGTGCCTTCGCCCGGGGCGCTGTGGCCTGGGGTTGCGGTTGCAGTCACTCCCCAGGCACCGCCGCCTGCCCGCACCCTTCTCCCCGCTCCATGGCTGCAGCAGACGCCACAAGGTGTAGAACCAGCCCAGGAGAGAACTACTAAATCAGCTGTATCTGCATACAACGTCAGGTGAGTGACGAGAATGGTGCATCTTATGAAGGTAATCTACAGTACATTTTTTTTGTACACGTGAATGGACAAAATGTATAGTATTAAACAAAATGAAAGAATTATGACAAGATAAAACAAGATAAATAAACACGTTGCCCAGGTGTGGATTTATCCTCTAGCAGAGGGAATGGAAAAAAATATTCCAACAATGCTGGATCGTATCCCAAGTGGAAGGTGGGAGCCACGGGTGTTTGTAAAATGCAGGATGCCCGGTATAACCTGCATAGGCTCCTATTGCTTTTACCAAATGAGGTCTAGTCTAGCGCCTGGTGTTGTCTGTTCTGGAAGGTGCAGGCAAGATGGGCCAATGCGTTTCTAGACCCCCAGGGTCTCTTCTTCAAGGCATGTGCATACCTGTCTGCATGGTGTCCTTTTATTGTGTTTGAAAGGGAGGTGGTTGTGCTTGTTTCCACCCACTTCCGGGTTGGAGGTTGGAAATTATGAAATTATGTGGTTTGGTGATCGCATTATTTTACTTTTATTCCCCATCTATACTGGAAGTTGGAGAGTGGCAATCGATGCTGATATGTGTCCGTAGTGGCAGGGATGTATCAAAGAAGAACTGGTGTGAACAGTAGCAGATCTTGCTACGGGAAAGCAGGATTTTTGCCCAGGGCACCGCCTTCCGGAGGGCGCCACCGCCGTGGCAAGATCCGTTACTGGTGCCGCCCAGTGCTTTGTAGATGCCAGTGCTGTGCAGTGCGCAATGAAGTAATCGCGCACGGCACTGCGTTGTGGGAGCGGCACATAGACGCTAGAGGTCATAATTGACCTCTAGTGTCTATGCGGTGCTATGGGAGAGACGTCATGACGTCTCTCCAATAGATCCGAGGAGCGGCGCCGGCAGCGGGAGATGGAGTGCAGCAGCAGTCGGGAAGCAGGAGCCGGGATTGTATTCATTTTTTTTTGTAAGCGGTGCAACTAGGGGGCATAACTCTACAGGGGGCACAGTACTGGGGGCACAACTCTACAGGGGGCACAGTACTGGAGGCACAACTACTGAGGGCACACCTACAGGGGGCATAACTGACCACGCCCTTCTCCATGAAGCCACGCCCCTATTTTTACCATGGGTGCCACAAGGTCTAGATCCTGCCCTGGGTGTGAATTCTGTTAAGTGCCGGTGTTCTCCGAACAATGAACGTAAGTACTACGGTGGTGATTTTGTTGTTGATATCTGTCTTCCATTTCAGTCATTTGCGGCAGACACCTTTATTGAGACCTGTGAGCTAATAGCCACTATATACACTTACTTGAAGTTATTATGAAGTATATACATCTGTTTCTAATGTTAAGAAATTGTATTCAATACTAAAGATCAAAATGGTACTTAATGTAGAGTACTAATAAATAAATAAGATTACAATTACATATAAAAAAAAATCTAAGTGCTACCTGAAAATGTAACCTTTGTCCCTCTGTATACTGAATGAGTGCTTCAAACCACCAAGCTATTTAATCTACTGAGGAAGTATAGTATGTCTTTCCAACCTAATGTTTAAGTTGAATCCAATGTTATGAATTAACAAATTAAAAAGATGAGCTCTATCTGAGGATCCATCCCAGGTCCTTATGACTAACACACTGGTGTCTTAACCAACTAGGCTATCTAGCCTACTGAGGTAATATGTTTCTGGAACTTAATGTTGAAGTTGAATTTTTATATGTGAATGATTTTGTAGCAAAGATATATGTTTTGTTGTATTATTTTATTTGTACAATTAGAGATTCACTGAGTAGTTTCTCAATTATGCCATTGAAAGTGTTATGGTAAACTCTTGATAAATAATACTCTTTAGTAAATATCGACCTCCCTCCCGCTCCTTACTTCAAAAACTCTTCAATTCCGATCGACTCACCCGTGGCCAACCAAGCTTCATGGAGCAAAAGTGAGTGCACATTCTGGTCGGCCAGAGCCGGCCCTAGGCATAGGCAAACTAGGCAAATGCCTAGGGGCATAAGCAGCTTCTGCTGATTAAAATGATATGCAGCATGCCTATATTCTGTGTGTAACTGCGGCTGTATCTGCATACAAAATGCTACGTTACAGCCACAGTCACACACAGCATATACAAAAGTGGCATTAAGTGTGTCAATATGTGTATAAGGGTACTTATAATGTGTGGCATATGCAAAAGGGACATTATGTGTGTCATGTGATCAACCAGACTCCGTCTCCCCTACGGTGGTGGTAGATTTGAAGTTTTTTTTCCTTCCTCTTGGCACCCCCCGAGTATTAAGTACCTAGGGGTTCAATTAAACTCCCATCAGTCAAAATACCGACAAGGTCAAAATCCTGACATGGTCCAAATACCGACATTTAAAATACAGACAAGGTCAAGATACCAACATTTAAAATGTCGACATGAGTTTTTCATGATTTTTTTTTCATTGAAACCGACTTGTTCATACTTTACCATCCCAGTGGACCTGGAGGGGGAATATAATAGTGTGCCGAGCGTGGTACACTTATACGGTGTCCATGTTGATCTATGTCGACATCCACACCAAGAAAACAATGAAAAACTTGTGTTGACCTTTGACCTGTCAACATTTTAAATGTCGGTATTTTGACCTTGTTGGTATTTTAAATCTCGGGATTTTGACCTTGCCGGTGTTTTGACCGTTGGCCAATTGTTGTAGGTATTTTGACCGTCGGAATTTTGATTATAGGTGTTTCATACTAAACGCACTCCGATAACTTCCTACACCTTGTGTCTCAGTAGAGTTCTAGAGTGATCTACACTGAGCTTCCTGTCTGCCTTGGGCTCGCGTCATTAACATTGTATATTAATCTTGATGAAAAGTATGATTTATGAGATTTAAGAAATATTTAATATATTATATTATAAGTTAATTAACTAAATATGAAATTATAAATACCTGTGTGGGAAATGTAAATACTGCAACATTCATATTGAATAAATAAATATAAGATGGTAAAATATTTTAATTGATTGCATTAAGTGTACATAATAATGACATGGCAGCAAGTAGAATGTTAAGTGGTATTTAATGTAAGTTCAGCTTATTTCTGCTCTTTCCCTTCAGCACCTGGCTACCACTGCTTGTAAGGCAAAGAATGAATAGTTACTGAATAGCAAGAGTCCAACAACACAAGACTTTGTGGATCAGAAGCTACAGCTGGAAAGCTCAATGCAGCCCATATTCACACAGCTGAACACACCACGTAAGAGGAATAGAATATAAAATACTCAGGGGCAGATGTATTAAGCTTGGAGAAGTGATAAAGCAGTGATAAATGCACGGTGATAACGCACCAGCCAATCAGCTCCAATATGTAAATTGACTTAGGAGCTGATTGGCTGATGCGTTATCCCCTTGCACTTATCACTGCTTTATCACTTCTCTAGGCTTAATACATCTGCCCCTCAAAGCGCTATGCTGCCTCTCTCTGTAGTCATGTGTCTTTTCTCCCACAGCAGCAACACGGATTATTTAGTCATCAAATAAAATGATGTTTTACTTTACAGTCAAATATTGTACATTGAAGTAGTTACAAAGCAAATACTATAGCAATGTTACCTAATCTTTACTAAATGTTACCACTGCAGTTCACCAAAGGATTCCCATACTGAGGTGTTCTGATGTATCAGGTACCCCTTCCAAAGGTCCCCGGAAGGAGCACATTTATCTGGTGGTAGGCTTTGCATAAATCTTCCTGATAGCTTAGAAAAAAGAACCAGTGCATTGTACACTGAGAGGTGGAAATTGGAATAGTTTCCCTTCTTGAGCGTTTAGAATGTACATGTCCGAGCTTCTGGCTGTGATATGAGGTTGTACCTTTCTTCTAATTAGCTGGATGACTGTCACCACCCATTCCGCACCATTCAGGCAAGGGTGGCTCAAGGCACAAGTTGACAGAAGGAGCGCAGCCCTGCGCCCCTAGCTGCTGGCTGAACCTCTGGCCCGGGCTGTTATAATAGACTCATATTGCTGCTTAGACACCACCTGGGATTCCCCCGAACACTCTAGAATTGTCTGGAGTTTGTCCGATCAAATCCAAAGATGCTGTGCCATTGACGTCATTGCAAGTGCATCACTGCCCTCTCTGCTGCCACCTCCTCTGCATTGCAGCTCTCCACACAAAACAGTGCAAGGACTTGGAGACCGGAGCAGCTGCTGGAGGAGGTATCAGAGCATGGAGCCATAAGGCAATGGAGGCAGTGTAAGTGTGGGGGAAGGGGGCACTAAAATAAATATTAGATTGGCCCTACATCCAGAGGAAAACTCAGTCCCCTAGTATTTACATTTCTTTGCTGACAGGGAGTTTTGTGCATATGCTAATAAGCCATGAGACGTCTTGCATCAATGAGTTCTGGATCATGCTGTAGTGGGAGTGAATGATTGTTCATCTGCTCTTGGGGTCTTCAGATTCACTGAAGAGCCCACTTAGCTGATAGTATACCAGAGAATCGGATTAGTTTAGTAACTTGATTACACCCCACGATCCCCATAGCTACTTATGGGAATGCTGTGAACTCTGATGATGGGACTCTGATGATAATACTACTTATTCTTTATGCAAAGACACTGTAGAAAAATGATTATCATACTTTCCAGACAGAAACAATCCCACTAATGTGGGGGCTTACCGCGAGACGGTATTGGTTCCACCCTGTTTCCAGATGCGGTTTCTTTCATACTTGCAGCAAAAAAAACCTGCAGTATTGCAATCTGCTCAGTGTTCTCAGCTATATTACAGCCGGCCTAGTGCTTTCTATGTGACATAGCACAGTGCAGGCTGGCAAATTGAAAACCTTTTCATGGAATAATGCTGCTGTGGGCAGTAATTGATGTACTTAGGCTAGCCTCGTGCACCATGTAAAGGGGCTGTGTTTTTTTTTTTATATACTTGTCTTTACCTAAGGGAGCTAATCCAGTCTAACGGCTGCCAGGGAGTAATGAAAAACTAGAAATATCTGTATGGTTTAATGTTAAGGTGCCTAAACAAGGCCAGATCCATGGTTGGACATGTTGTAAGAAGAGACATATCCAATGCTGCCATGACTGGATAGGAGACTAGGAAATGTGGCATGGTTGTGGCCTTACCTTTCAATAGCAATTTGATATATGTCTTGACCGGAGTATGAAAATTGTATGTGTGTGTGTGTGTGTGTGTGTGTGCGTGTGTTACTATCCATCTGTGCATTCAGGTGTAATGGTTGTGTGTGCGTAGCTTCCCCTCAGTGACACACAACTCGTTACATACAAGCCAATCACATTGCTTATATAAGCACTACTATGTAAATTGCAGGACAATAAAAAAAACAAAGCACACATACTGTAACCGTATAAAGGATAAAATTTGTCATTTTCCATATATGAAGATTCTGAATTTTTCAACACACGTTTAGCCAATTATAGCAAAATTGCTGGATCCAATAAGACTTCTGTAATATATATTTTTTTATCTCTACTATTTTTCAGGGGCAGAGACTGGAAAAGTAAAACACTGACATTGTCGATGCCATTTTCAGTTTAAACGTATCTTTAAGTTTAGATTGTATTTGATGCAGTTTTTACATAATGATAAGTTCAGCAACATGATTTTGTATCAAGTTGGGTGCCGGTTTAAACCTGTCTGACTTGTAACACATCATTAACTAGTTATCCTTGCAAAGATCAAGACCTGATTGTACGTCACATGCAAATCCAAAAGTGGACGCAGCTGGAGATTTCTATCACATTGTACAATGCATACGCACTTTATCTTGGGCACTGTACTCTACCAGTTCTTTATGTTAAATTATTTCTGGGTGACACAGCACGAGATCTGTTTTGTGGGAGCATAGCCAGACTTCATTCTTGAAGCGTTCAGGTGACAAAAGAACCCATGTTTCTGACACATCTTTTGAACATAGCAAGGTTTGGAATTAATGCAGATATATGTTGGCAGTTGCAGACAGAAAAACAGTGAGCAGTGTGACAATACTCATAATGCCTTGTGGATATTTGCATTGGCATAATGTTGTATATCTGGCTGCTTTGGGTGTCTGTACTTGCAGCTTATATTCATGAGAACCGAACCAGGCCCTTTATGAGAAACAGATGGATCGCTGTTCCTGTAATATTTGAATAATACATAGAATTCAACTAAATATTGCAAATTAAGTGTACACTAGTCCCTAGAGTTTTACTTAGTAGCTAGACTGTATATAAAACTACCTAATCCCCAGAACCTACGATCCCTGAGGCTTAGCGCTGGTGCACCAGAGGTAGCATCCGCGTCAGCGACTGCCCAGTAGTCTCCACCCGAGACAGTAAGGCTATATTCGTCTAGAAGCACTAACCGTAAAAAGATGCCTTACCTTCTCCACGTTCTCTGGCCTCTAGTACATCTAACTGGCGCCCACCGAAACAGTAGTGTTTACATGGAGGTATTCGTTGTCGCGACCCGGCGGAGAGTTGGAGGAACGTATCTCTTTTATGCTTTTAAGATGCAAAGAAAGACTGCTAAACAAAAAAAAAAAAACAACACAGGACAATATAAAAAAAAAAAAAGCTTGTGGCTGTAAAAAATAAATAAAAGGACAGCCACAACGTTTAAACAGTGGTCTGGCTCCTGCTGCACCAAACAAAAAACTGAATTCCCTGAGCCGGGGTTATAGGGGGCTGGCCCGTTGCATCCTGGGAGTCTAACAGCTTTAAACCGTTTGGTGCCCGTTCCTCTGATGCCACCTAATACCCAAGGTAGCTCCTGTGGATACTACTGTGGACCCTGAAAGAGAAGTACTTGTTTTGGGCTGCAGGTTGTCCCCCAAGATACTAAATAAGGGGTTTGAAATCACCCCATTTATAGTAGACTGATAAAATGTAGAAACTTTGAATGTACGAGAGGGTGCATGGCAGTTCTTATTTATGGATACTGCCTAATGTAGCAGATAGATAACAATGGAGTTTAATTGGCTGTATTGTAATTAGTGATGTGCACTGGACATTTTTCAGGTTTTGTGTTTTGGTTTTGGATTCGGTTCCGCGGCCCTGTTTAGGATTAGGACGCGTTTTGGCAAAACCTCCCTGAAAATTTTTTGTCGGATTCGGGTGTTTTTTTTTACAGAAAAACCTCAAAAACAGCTTAAATCATAGAATTTGTGGGTCATTTTTATCCCATAGTATTATTAACCTCAATAACCATAATTTCCACTCATTTCCAGTCTATTCTGAACACCTCACAATATTATTTTTAGTCCTAAAATTTGCACCGAGGTCGCTGGATGACTAAGCTAAGCGACACAAGTGGCCGACACAAACACCTGGCCCATCTAGGAGTGGCACTGCAGTGTCAGACAGGATGGCAGATTAAAAAAATAGTCCCCAAACAGCACATGATGCAAAGAAAAAAAGAGGCGCAATGAGGTAGCTGTGTGACTAAGCTAAGCGACCCAAGTGGCCGACACAAACACCTGGCCCATCTAGGAGTAGCACTGCAATGTCAGACAGAATGGCACTTCAAAAATAGTCCCCAAACAGCACATGATGCAAAGAAAAATGAAAGAAAAAAGAGGTGCAAGATGGAATTGTCCTTGGGCCCTCCCACCCTTATGTTGTATAAACAGGACATGCACACTTTAACAAACCCATCATTTCAGCCACAGGGCCTGCCACACGACTGTGACTGAAATGACTGGTTGGTTTGGGCCCCACCAAAAAAGAAGCAATCAATCTCTCCTTGCACAAACTGGCTCTACAGAAGCAAGATGTCCACCTCCTCCTCATCCTCCGATTCCTCACCCCTTTCACTGTGTACATCCCCCTCCTCAAAGATTATTAATTCGTCCCCACTGGAATCCACCATCTCAGGCCCCTGTGTACTTTCTGGAGGCAATTGCTGGTGAATGTCTCCACGGAGGAATTGATTATATTTAATTGATGAACATCATCTTCTCCATATTTTCTGGAAGTAACCTCGTACGTTATTGCTGACAAGGTGAGCGGCTGCACTAAACACTCTTTCGGAGTACACACTGGAGGGGGGGCAACTTAGGTAAAATAAAGCCAGTTTCTGCAAGGGCCTCCAAATTGCCTCTTTTTCCTGCCAGTATATGTACGGACTGTCTGACGTGCCTATTTGGATGCGGTCACTCATATAATCCTCCACCATTCTTTCAATGGTGACAGAATCATATGCAGTGACAGTAGATGACATGTCAGTAATCGTTGGCAGGTCTTTCAGTCCGGACCAGATGTCAGCACTCGCTCCACACTGCCCGGCATCACCGCCAGCGGGTGGGCTCGGAATTCTTAGCCTTTTCCTCGCAGCCCCAGTTGCGGGAGAATGTGAAGGAGGAGCTGTTGACGGGTCACGTTCTGCTTGACTTGACAAGTGTCTCACCAGCAAAATGTAGTGCTCTGATTTCAACAGATTGACCACCCGTGAATCCTGGTTAAGCGAATTAAGGGCGCCATCCACAAGTCCCACATGCCTAGCGGAATCACTCTGTTTTAGCTCCTCCTTCAATCTCTCCAGCTTTTTTGCAAAAGCCTGATGAGGGGAATGACCTGACTCAGGCTGGCAGTGTCTGAACTGACTTCACGTGTGGCAAGTTCAAAGGGTTGCAGAACCTTGCACAATGTTGAAATCATTCTCCACTGCGCTTGAGTCAGGTGCATTCCCCCTCCTTTGCCTATATCGTAGGCAGATGTATAGGCTTGAATGGCCTTTTGCTGCTCCTCCATCCTCTGAAGCACATAGAGGGTTGAATTCCACCTCGTTACCACCTCTTGCTTCAGATGATGGCGGGGCAGGTTCAGGAGTGTTTTCTGGTGCTCCAGTCTTCGGCACGCGGTGGCTGAATGCCGAAAGTGGCCCGCAATTCTTCGGGCCACTGACAGCATCTCTTGCATGCCCCTGTCGTTTTTTAAATAATTCTGCACCACCAAATTCAATGTATGTGCAAAACATGGGATATGCTGGAATTTGCCCAGAAGTAATGCACGCACAATATTGGTGGCGTTGTCCGATGTCACAAATCCCTAGGAGAGTCCAATTGGGGTAAGCTATTCTGCGATGATGTTCCTCAGTTTCCGTAAGAGGTTGTCAGTTGTGTGCCTCTTATGGAAAGTGGTGATACAAAGCGTAGCCTGCCTAGGAACGAGTTGGCGTTTGCGAGATGCTGTTACTGGTGCCTCCGCCGCTGTTCTTGCTGCGGGAGGCAATACATCTACCCAGTGGGCTGTCACAGTCATATAGTCCTTAGTCTGCCCTGATCCACATGTCCGTGGTTAAGTGGACATTGGGTACAACTGCATTTTTTAGGACACTGGTGACTCTTTTTCTGAGATCTGTTTACATTCTCGGTATCGCCTGCCTAGAGAAATGGAATCTAGATGGTATTTGGTACCGGGGACACAGTACCTCAAGCAATTCTCTAGTTTTCTGTGAATTAATGGTGGATACCGGAAACACGTTTAACACCGCCCAGGCTGCCAAGGCCTGAGTTATCCGCTTTGCAGCAGGATGACTGCTGTGATATTTCATCTTCCTCGCAAAGGACTGTTGGACAGTCAATTGCTTACTGGAAGTAGTACAAGTGGTCTTCCGACTTCCCCTCTGGGATGACGATCGACTCCCAGCTGCAACAACAGCAGCGCCAGCAGCAGTAGGCGTTACACTCAAGGATGCATCGGAGGAATCCCAGGCAGGAGAGGACTCGTACGACTTGACATTGACATGGCCTGAAGGACTATTGGATTTCCTGTGTAAGGAGGAAATTGACACTGAGGGAGTTGGTGGTGTGGTTTGCAGGAGCTTGGTTACAAGAGGAAGGGATTTAGTAGTCAGTGGACTGCTTCCGCTGTCACCCAAAGTTTTTGAACTTGTCAATGACTTGTGATGAATGCGCTCCAGGTGACGTATAAGTGAGGATGTTTCTAGGTGGTTAACGTCCTTACCCCTACTAATTACAGCTTGACAAAGTGAACATACGGCTTGACAAATGTTGTCCACATTTCTGTTAAAATAATTCCACACCGACGAGGTGATTTTTTTTGTAATTTGACCAGGCATGTCAATGGCCATATTCGTCCCACGGACAACAGGTGTCTCCCCGGGTGCCTGACTTAAACAAACCACCTCACCATCAGAATCCTCCTTGTCAATTTCCTCCCCAGCGCCAGCAACACCCATATCCTCATCCTGGTGTACTTCAACGGTGACATCTTCAATTTGACTATCAGGAACTGGACTGCGGGTTCTCCTTCCAGCACTTGCAGGGGGTGTGCAAATGGTGTAAGGCGCCACCTCTTCCCGTCCTGTATTGGGAAGGTCAGGCATCGCAACCGACACAATTGGACTCTCCTTGGTGATTTAGAAGAACGCACAGTTCTTTGCTGTGCTTTTGCCATCTTAACTCTTTTAAGTTTTCTAGCAGGAGGATGAGTGCTTCCATCCTCATGTGAATCTGAACCACTAGCCAAGAACATAGGACAGGGCCTCAGCCGTTCCTTGCCACTCCGTGTCGTAAATGGCATATTGGCAAGTTTACACTTCTCATCAGACACTTTTAATTTTGATTTGTGGGTCATTTTACTGAACTTTTGTTTTTTATATTTTACATGCTCTCTACTATGACATTGGGCATCGGCCTTGGCAGACGAAGTTGATGGCATTTCATCGTCTCGGCCATGACTAGTGGCAGCAGCTTCAGCACGAGGTGGAAGTGGATCTTGATCTTTCCCAATTTTACCCTCCACATTTTTGTTCTCCATCTTTTAATGTGTGGAGTTATATGCCAGTAATAAATCAATAGCAATGGCCTACTACTATATATACTGCGCACACAAAAACTTAAATGCACCACAGGTATGGATGGATAGTATACCTGACGACACAGAGGTAGGTAGAGCAGTGGCCTACTGTACCGTACTGCTATATATTATATTCTGGTGGTCAGCAAAATTATGCACTGTCCTCCTACTATATATACACCGCACCACTTAAATGCACCACAAGGATGGATGGATAGTATACTTGATGACACAGAGGTAGGTA
This sequence comes from Pseudophryne corroboree, assembly GCF_028390025.1. NCBI lineage: Eukaryota > Metazoa > Chordata > Amphibia > Anura > Myobatrachidae > Pseudophryne > Pseudophryne corroboree. Next base: position 178,694,771 of record NC_086452.1, read on the forward strand.
GAGCAGTGGCCTACTGTACCGTACTGCTATATATTATATTCTGGTGGGCAGCAAAATTATGCACTGTCCTCCTACTATATATACACCGCACCACTTAATGCACCACAGGGATGGATAGATAGTATACTTGACGACACAGAGGTTAGTAGAGCAGTGGACTACTGTACCGTACTGCTATATATTATATACTGGTGGTCAGCAAAATTCTGCACTGTCCTCCTACTATATATATACACCGCACAACAACTAAAATGCACCACAGGTATGGATGGATAGTATACTTGACGACACAGAGGTAGGTAGAGCAGTGGAGTACTGTACCGTACTGCTATACTGGTGGTCACTGGTCAGCAAAATTCTGCACTGTCCTGTCCTCCTATACTACAA